>NW_027195389.1:165000-185000 GCF_038502225.1 Cherax quadricarinatus
GGAAAAGAGACAAGGAGGGAACCAGCAGAGGTCAGTCAGAGCAGGACAGAACAGCAAGTGCAAGCACACACACAACTACTCTCAGAACCATACAACCTATCACACCATCCCAACACACACTGCAATCCATACCCACAGCCTCCACCCAGCACCGAGCTATAGAATCCCACAGTATGCCACCAGGTCTCCCACCCTCACAGGCCCCCCAAACCACAGTGTTGGAAAGGAAACTGAAGGTATGGTACACAAACGCTGATGGAATAACAAATAAGTGGGAGGAGTGGCATGAAAGAGTCAAAGAAGCATCACCGGACATCATAGCTCTCACAGAAACCAAGCTTACAGGTATGATAACAGATGCCATCTTTCCAACGGGATACCAAATCCTGAGGAAAGACAGAGGGAACAGGGGGGGTGGAGGAGTGGCGTTGCTGATCAAAAATCGCTGGAATTTTGATGAGCTGGAGAGAGGAGATAGCGGAGAAGAAAGTGATTACATAGTGGGAACACTTCACTCTGGAGGTCCCAAGGTGGTAATAGCAGTGATGTATAACCCACCACAGAACAGCAGGAGGCCAAGGCAAGAGTACGACGAGAGCAATAGAGCGATGGTTGACACACTGGCTAGAGTGGCCAGAAGAGCTCATGCATGCAGGGCAAAGCTCCTGATCATGGGTGACTTTAACCACAAGGAGATCGATTGGGAGAACTTGGACCCACATGGGGGCCAAGATACATGGAGGGCTAAGATGATGGAGGTGGTACTGGAGAACTTCATGTACCAACACGTAAGGGACACTACAAGAGAGAGAGGAGAGGATGAACCAGCAAGGCTGGACTTAGTATTCACCTTCAGTAGTGCAGATATCGAGGACATCACATATGAAAGACCCCTTGGGGCCAGTGACCATGTGGTTTTAAGCTTCGAATACACAGTAGAGCTACAAGTGGAGGGAGAAGCAGGAAGGCCAGGACGAATGAAGCCAAACTACAAGAAAGGGGACTACACAGGAATGAGGAACTACCTGAACGGTGTTCAGTGGGACAGAGAACTGGCAGGGAAGCCAGTTAATGAGATGATGGAATATGTAGCAACAAAATGCAAGGAGGCTGAGGAGAGGTTTGTACCCAAGGATTAATGAAAAAGCCAGGATGAGCCCATGGTTTACCCAAAGGTGCAGGGAGGCAAAAACCAAGTGTGCTAGGGAATGGAAGAAATATAGAAGGCAAAGGACCCAAGAGAATAAGGAGAACAGTCGTAGAGCCAGAAACGAATATGCACAGATAAGAAGGGAGGCCCAAAGACAATATGAAAATGACATAGCAGCGAAAGCCAAATCTGACCCAAAACTGTTGTACAGCCACATCAGGAGGAAAACAACAGTCAAGGACCAGGTAATCAGGCTAAGGAAGGAAGGAGGAGAGACAACAAGAAATGACCGTGAAGTATGTGAAGAACTCAACAAGAGATTCAAAGAAGTGTTCACAGAGTAGACAGAAGGGACTCCAGAAAGACGGAGAGGTGGGGCACACCACCAAGTGCTGGACACAGTGCACACAACCGAGGAAGAAGTGAAGAGGCTTCTGAGTGAGCTAGATACCTCAAAGGCAATGGGGCCAGATAACATCTCCCCATGGGTATTGAGAGAGGGAGCAGAGGCGCTATGTGTACCCCTAACAACAATATTCAATACATCTATCGAAACAGGGAGATTGCCTGAGGCATGGAAGACAGCAAATGTAGTCCCAATCTTTAAAAAAGGAGACAGACATGAAGCATTAAACTACAGACCAGTGTCACTGACATGTATAGTATGCAAAATCATGGAGAAGATTATCAGGAGAAGAGTGGTGGAACACCTAGAAAGGAATGATCTCATCAACAGCAGCCAACATGGTTTCAGGGACGGGAAATCCTGTGTCACAATCCTACTGGAGTTCTATGACATGGTGACAGCAGTAAGACAAGAGAGAGAGGGGTGGGTGGATTGCATTTTCTTGGACTGCAAGAAGGCGTTTGACACAGTTCCACACAAGAGATTGGTGCAAAAACTGGAGGACCAAGCAGGGATAACAGGGAAGGCACTACAATGGATCAGGGAATACTTGTCAGGAAGACAGCAGCGAGTCATGGTACGTGGCGAGGTGTCAGAGTGGGCACCTGTGACCAGCGGGGTCCCGCAGGGGTCAGTCCTAGGACCAGTGCTGTTTCTGGTATTTGTGAACGACATGACGGAAGGAATAGACTCTGAGGTGTCCCTGTTTGCAGATGACGTGAAGTTGATGAGAAGAATACACTCGATCGAAGACCAGGCAGAACTACAAAGGGATCTGGACAGGCTGCAGACCTGGTCCAGCAATTGGCTCCTGGAGTTCAATCCCACCAAGTGCAAAGTCATGAAGATTGGGGAAGGGCAAAGAAGGCCGCAGACGGAGTACAGTCTAGGGGGTCAGAGACTACAAACCTCACTCAAGGAAAAAGATCTTGGGGTGAGTATAACACCAGGCACATCTCCTGAAGCGCACATCAACCAAATAACTGCTGCAGCATTTGGGCGCCTAGCAAACCTCAGAACAGCATTCCGACATCTTAATAAGGAATCATTCAGGACCTTGTACACCGTGTATGTTAGGCCCATATTGGAGTATGCGGCACCAGTTTGGAACCCACACCTAGCCAAGCACGTGAAGAAACTAGAGAAAGTGCAAAGGTTTGCAACAAGACTAGTCCCAGAGCTAAGAGGTATGTCCTACGAGGAGAGGTTAAGGGAAATCAACCTGACGACACTGGAGGACAGGAGAAATAGGGGGGACATGATAACGACATACAAAATACTGAGAGGAATTGACAAGGTGGACAAAGACAGGATGTTCCAGAGATTGGACACAGTAACAAGGGGACACAGTTGGAAGCTGAAGACACAGATGAATCACAGGTAGGTTAGGAAGTATTTCTACAGCCACAGAGTAGTCAGTAAGTGGAATAGTTTGGGAAGCGATGTAGTGGAGGCAGGATCCATACATAGCTTTAAGCAGAGGTATGATAAAGCTCACGGCTCAGGGAGAGTGACCTAGTAGCGATCAGTGAAGAGGCGGGGCCAGGAGCTCGGACTCGACCACCGCAACCTCAACTAGGTGAGGTGAGGTGAGTACACACACACACACACACACACACACACACACACACACACACACACACACACACACACACACACACACACACACACACACATACACTCACACACACACACACACTCACACACACACACGCACGCACGCAGGTTGGTAGACAGCAACCACCCAGGGAAGTACTACCATCCTCCCAGATGACTGTGAAACAGAAACCTGTAACTTTTGGCATGATGGTAGGATTGCTGGTGTCTTTTTCTGTCTCATAAACACGCTAGATAACAGGGATATCTTGCTACTCCTACTTACACTTTGGTCACACTTCACAGACACGCACATGCATATATATATATATATACATACATCTAGCTTTTTCTCCTTTTTTTAATAGCTCTTGTTCTAATTTATTTCTTCTATTGTCCCTGGAGAAGTGGAAAAGAATCTTTCCTCCGTAAGCCATGCGTGTCGTATGAGGCGACTAAAATGCCGGGAGCGATGGGCTAGTAACCCCTTCTCCTGTAGATATTTACTAAAAAAGAGAAGAAAAACTTTATGAAACTGGGATGCTTGAATGTACATGGATGTAGTGCGGATGACAAGAAACAGATGATTGCTTATGTTATGAATGAAAAGAAGTTGGATGTCCTGGCCCTAAGCAAAACAAAGCTGAAGGGGGTAGGGGAGTTTCGGTGGGGGGAAATAAATGGGATTAAATCTCGGGTATCTGAGAGAGTTAGAGCCAAAGAAGGGGTAGCAGTAATGTTGAAGGATCAGTTATGGAAGGAGAAAAGAGAATATGAATGTGTAAATTCAAGGATTATGTGGATTAAAGTAAAGGTTGGATGCGAAAAGTGGGTCATAATAAGCGTGTATGCACCTGGAGAAGACAGGAATGAAGAGGAGAGAGAGAGATTTTGGGAGATGTTAAGTGAATGAACCAAGTGAGAGAGTAATTGTGGTAGGGGATCTGAATGCTAAAGTAGGAGAAACTTTTAAGAGTGGGTGTGGTAGGTAAGTTTGGGGTGCCAGGTGTAAATGATAATGGGAGCCCTTTGATTGAACTTTGTATAGAAAGAGGTTTAGTTATAGGTAATACATATTTTAAGAAAAAGAAGATAAATAAGTATACAAGATATGATGTAGTGCGAAACGACAGTAGTTTGTTGGATTATGTATTGGTAGATAAAAGACTGTTGAGTAGACTTCAGGATGTACATGTTTATAGAGGGGCCACAGATATATCAGATCACTTTTTAGTTGTAGCTACACTGAGAGAAAAAGGTAGATGGGATACAAGGAGAATAGAAGCATCAGGGAAGAGTGAGGTGAAGGTTTATAAACTAAAAGAGGAGGCAGTTAGGGTAATATATAAACAGCTATTGGAGGATAGATGGGCTAATGAGAGCATAGGCAATGGGGTCAAAGAGGTATGGGGTAGGTTTAAAAATGTAGTGTTAGAGTGTTCAGCAGAAGTTTGTGGTTACAAGAAAGTGGGTGCGGGAGGGAAGAGGAGCGATTGGTGGAATGATGATGTAAAGAGAGTAGTAAGGGAGAAAAAGTTAGCATATGAGAAGTTTTTACAAAGTAGAAGTGATGCAAGGAGGGAAGAGTATATGGAGAAAAAGAGAGAGGTTAAGAGAGTGGTGAAGCAATGTAAAAAGAGAGCAAATGAGAGAGTGGGTGAGATGTTATCAACAAATTTTATTGAAAATAAGAAAAGTTTTGGAGTGAGATTAACAAGTTAAGGAAGCCTAGAGAACAAATGGATTTGTCAGTTAAAAATAGGAGAGGAGAGTTATTAAATGGAGAGTTAGAGGTATTGGGAAGATGGAGGGAATATTTTGAGGAATTGTTAAATGTTGATGAAGATAGGGAGGCTGTGATTTTGTGTATAGGGCAAGGAGGAATAACATCTTGTAGGAATGAGGAAGAGCCAGTTGTGAGTGTGGGGGAAGGTCGTGAGGCAGTAGGTAAAATGAAAGGGGGTAAAGCAGCCGGGATTGATGGGATAAAGATAGAAATGTTAAAAGCAGGTGGGGATATAGTTTTTGAGTGGTTGGCGCAATTATTTAATAAATGTATGGAAGAGGGTAAGGAACCTAGGAGGGTAAGGTACCAGAGAGCATGCATAGTTCCTTTGTATAAAGGCAAAGGGGACAAAAGAGAGTGCAAAAATTATAGGGGGATAAGTCTGTTGAGTATACCTGGTAAAGTGTATTGTAGAGTTATTATTGAAAGAATTAAGAGTAAGACAGAGAATGGGATAGCAGATGAACAAGGAGGCTTTAGGAAAGGTAGGGGGTGTGTGGACCAGGTGTTTACAGTGAAACATATAATTGAACAGTATTTAGATAAGACTAAAGAGGTTTTTGTGGCATTTATGGATTTGGGAAAGGCGTATGACAGGGTGGATAGGGGAGCAATGTGGCAGATGTTGCAGGTGTATGGTGTAGGAGGTAGGTTACTGAAAGCAGTGAAGAGTTTTTATGAGGATAGTGAGGCTCAAGTTAGAGTATGTAGGAAAGAGGGAGATTATTTCCCAGTAAAAGTAGGCCTTAGACAAGGATGTGTGATGTCACCGTGGTTGTTTGATATATTTATAGATGGGGTTGTAAGAGAAGTAAATGCGAGGGTCTTGGCAAGAGGCGTGGAGTTAAAAGATAAAGAATCACACATAAAGTGGAAGTTGTCACAGTTGCTCTTTGCTGATGACACTGTGCTCTTGGGAGATTCTGAAGAGAAGTTGCAGAGGTTGGTGGATGAATTTGGTAGGGTATGCAAAAGAAGAAAATTAAAAGTGAATACAGGAAAGAGTAAGGTTGTGAGGATAACAAAAAAAATAGGTGATGAAAGATTAGATATCAGATTGGAGGGAGAGAGTATGGAGGAGGTGAATGTATTCAGATATTTGGGAGTGGACGTGTCAGTGGATGGGTCTATGAGAGATGAGGTAAATCATAGAATTGATGAGGGGAAATGGGTGAACGGTGCACTTAGGAGTCTGTGGAGACAAAGAACTTTGTCCTTGGAGGCAAAGAGGGGAATGTATGAGAGTATAGTTTTACCAATGCTCTTATATGGGTGTGAAGCATGGGTGATGAATGTTGCAGCGAGGAGAAGGCTGGAGGCAGTGGAGATGTCATGTCTGAGGGCAATGTGTGGTGTGAATATAATGCAGAGAATTCGTAGTTTTGAAGTTGGGAGGAGGTGTGGGATTACCAAAACTGTTGTCCAGAGGGCTGAGGAAGGGTTGTTGAGGTGGTTCGGACATGTAGAGAGAATGGAGCAAAACAGAATGACTTGAAGAGTGTATCAGTCTGTAGTGGAAGGACGGCAGGGTAGGGGTCGGAATAGGAAAGGTTGGAGGGAGGGGGTAAAGGAGGTTTTGTGTGCGAGGGGCTTGGACTTCCAGCAGGCATGCGTGAGCGTGTTTGATAGGAGTGAATGGAGACAAATGGTTTTTAATAATTGACGTGCTGTTGGAGTGTGAGCAAAGTAACATTTATGAAGGGATTCAGGGAAACCGGCAGGCTGGGCTTGAGTCCTGGAGATGGGAAGTACAGTGCCTGCACTCTGAAGGAGGGGTGTTAATGTTGCAGTTTAAAAACTATAGTGTAAAGCACCCTTCTGGCAAGACAGTGATGGAGTGAATGATGGTGAAAGTTTTTCTTCTTCGGGCCACCCTGCCTTGGTGGGAATCGGCCAGTGTGTTAATAAAAACTAATAATTTATATATTTATATATATATATATATATATATATATATATATATATATATATATATATATATATATATATATATATGTATTAAATATATATATATATATATATATATATATATATATATATATATATATATATATATATATATATATATGTGTGTGTGTGTGTGTCTCTGTGTGTGTGTCTCTGTGTGTGTGTCTCTGTGTGTGTGTCTCTGTGTGTGTGTCTCTGTACTCACCTAATTGTGGTTGCAGGGGTCGAGACTCAGCTCTTGGCCCCGCCTCTTCACTGATCGCTACTGGATCCTCTCTCTCTCTGCTTCCTGAGCTTTGTCATACCTCTTCTTAAAACTATGTATGGTTCCTGCCTCCACTACTTCACTTGCTAGGCTATTCCACTTGCTGACAACTCTATGACTGAAGAAATACTTCCTAACGTCCCTGTGACTCGTCTGAGTCTTCAGCTTCCAGTTGTGACCCCTTGTCCCTGTGTCCCCTCTCTGGAACATCCTATCTCTGTCCACCTTGTCTATTCCCCGCAGTATCTTGTATGTCGTTATCATGTCTCCCCTGACCCTTCTGTCCTCCAGTGTCGTCAGTCCGATTTCCCTTAACCTTTCCTCGTACGACATTCCCTTGAGCTCTGGGACTAGCCTTGTTGCAAACCTTTGTACTTTCTCTAACTTCTTGACGTGCTTGACCAGGTGTGGGTTCCAGACTGGTGCTGCATACTCCAGTATGGGCCTAACATACACAGTGTACAGTGTCTTGAACGATTCCTTATTAAGGTATCGGAACGCTATTCTCTGGTTTGCCAGGCGCCCGTATGCTGCAGCGGTTATTTGGTTGATGTGTGCCTCCGGTGATGTGCTCGGTGTTATGGTCACCCCAAGGTCTTTCTCCCTGAGTGAGGTCTGTAGTCTTTGTCCACCTAGCCTATACTCTGTCTGCGGTCTTCTTTGCCCCTCCCCAATCTTCATGACTTTGCATTTGGCTGGATTGAATTCGAGAAGCCAGTTACTGGACCACATGTCCAGCCTCTCCAGGTCTCTTTGCAGTCCTGCCTCATCCTCGTCCGATTTAATTCTTCTCATCAACTTCACGTCATCTGCGAACAGGGACACTTCAGAGTCTATTCCTTCCATCATGTCGTTCACATATATCAAAAATAGCACTGGTCCTAGAACTGACCCCTGTGGGACCCCGCTGGTAACAGGCGCCCACTGTGATACCTCTTCACGTACCATGACTCGTTGCTGCCTCCCTGTCAGGTATTCCCTTATCCATTGCAGTGCCCTTCCTTTTACGTGTGCCTGATCCTCCAGCTTCTGCACTAATCTCTTGTGGGGAACTGTGCCAAAGGCCTTCCTGCAGTCTAGGAAAACGCAATCTACCCAACCCTCTCTCTCGTGTCTTACTTCTGTTACCTTGTCATAAAACTCCAGGAGGTTTGTGATACAAGATTTGCCTTCCATGAACCCATGCTGGTTTTCATTTATAATCTTGTTCCTTTCCAGGTGTTCGACCTCTCTCCTCCTGATAATCTTCTCCATGACTTTGCACACGATACATGTCAGAGACACAGGTCTGTAGTTTAGTGCCTCGTTTCTGTTTCCTTTCTTAAATATGGGGACTACATTAGCTGTCTTCCATTTCTCAGGTAGTTGCCCAGTTTCAAGGGATGTGTTGAAGATTGTGGTTAGAGGCACACACAGCATCTCCGCTCCTTCTCTAAGGACCCATGGGGAGATGTTGTCCGGTCCCATCGCCTTTGAGGTGTCAAGGTCACTTACGAGCTTCTTCACCTCCTCCTCAGTTGTTCGTATGTCATCCAACACTTGTTGGTATATTCCCTCTTGATGTTCCCTTCTGTTCTCTCTTCCCACAGCCCTTCCTGTCTCTACTGTAAAAACTTCCTTAAATCTCCTGTTCAGCTCCTCACATACCTCCTGATCATTTCTTGTGAGTTCTCCACCTTCTGTCCTTAATCTGATCACCTGGTCTTTGACTGTTGTCTTCCTCCTGATGTGGCTATACAACAGTTTCGGGTCAGTCTTGATTCTCGATGCTATGTCATTTTCATACTGTCGCTGGGCCTCCCTCCTTACCTGTGCGTACTCATTCCTGGCTCTGCGACTGATCTCCCTATTTTCGTGTGTTCTCTGCCTTCTGTACTTTTTCCATTCTCTATTGCACTTTGTTTTTGCCTCCTTACACCGTCGGGTGAACCAGGGGCTTGTTCTGGTCTTCCCGTTGTTACTGTTGCCCTTGGGAATGAACCTTTCCAATGCCTCCTTGCATTTTGTTGCTACATATTCCATCATTTCATTTACTGGCTTTCCTGCCAGTTCTCTGTCCCACTGGACCTCCCGCAGGAAGTTCTTCAACCCTATGTAGTCCCCTCTTTTATAGTCAGGTTTTTCCCATTCTACTCCTGTTATTCTCTCCACTTGCAGCTCTACTATGTATTCAAAGCACAGAACCACGTGGTCGCTAGCTCCTAGGGGACTCTCATACTTGATGTCCTCAATGTCTGAGCTGCCCAGGGTGAACACAAGGTCCAATCTTGCTGGTTCATCCTCCCCTCTCACTCTGGTAGTGTCCTTAACATGTTGGTGCATGAGGTTTACCAGCACCACGTCCAACATCCTGGCTCTCCATGTTTCGGGACCCCCATGTGGCTCCAGGTTTTCCCAGTCAATCTCCCTGTGGTTGAAATCCCCCATAACCAGCAACTTTGCTCTGCTGGAGTGAGCTCTTCTTGCCACCTCAGCAAGTGTGTCCACCATTGCTCTGTTGCTCTCTTCATATTCCTCTCTTGGCCTCCTGCAGTTCTGTGGTGGATTATACATCACTGCAATGACCACTTTGTGTTCCCCCGACTGAAGTGTACCTGCTATATAGTCTCTTTCTCCCGTCTCATCTATTCCTTCCATTTTCTCGAATTTCCATCTGTTTTTTACGAGCAGAGCAACCCCACCTCCCCCCCTGCCCCTTCTATCTTTCCTCATGATCTGGTATCCTGATGGGAAGATTGCATCTGTTATTGTCTCCATGAGTTTTGTTTCTGTAACTGCTATGATGTCTGGGGACTTCTCATTGATTCTTTCTTGCCATTCCTCATGTTTATTCGTTAATCCATCTGCATTTGTGTACCAAACCTTCAACTTCTGTTCTAATACTGTAACTGTGGTGCGGGGGGTGGAAACAGAGGGATCGGTGTGTGATGGTTGGTTTGGATTGTTCAGTTGCCTTGGGGGTGTCGTGGCTGGAGTCCTTCTGCAGGTGTTTCTGGGGAGTGCGCTTGTCGTTCCATTTGATCCTGGGTTATTCTGCTCTCCTTTTTCATTTCCTCCCATTTCTCCTTTCGTTTTTGAACTCTCTCTTTCATTGTCTTCCTTTCGTCCTGTGTTCTGTCTCGGTCGAGGTACACACTCCGGAACTCCTGCTTGCCTCTCAGCCTTGCTTTCTCCTGCAGGATCATGGTTCGGGTTGATTCTGCCTTGAAAATTACTTTGAGAGGCCGATTCCTTTTCTTTGTGAACCACCCAATTCTCCGAAAATTTGCCACCTGGGTCATGTCCCCCTCGCCTATCACCTTCATGATGTCTTCAATCGCTTTTTTCTCCTCCTGCTTTCTTTCATCATAAGTTTCCCCTTTAGCTTCGTCTAGCCCATAGACAAACACGGATCTCTCCCTTTCCACCTCCCACTGTGACTCCCATTGCATCCTCTGATGTGTTTTAGTTCCTTCCCGTGGAGTGTTCCTTCCTTCAGTCCCTTCCCTCGTTATGGCCCCTATGCTTCTTGGTTTATCCTTCCTGCTCACCTGCTCCTGGCCCCCACAGGTATCTGGTAAGGTCCTTGCACATGTCCTAGTTCCTTCGATGTCTTCCAACCTCTCTTTCTGTCCTAGAGTGCTCCCTGTCTTTGTTTTGGCCCCATGTGGGTTTGACAGGACCTCTGCATACAGTTTAGTTTCCATGCTTCCTTCGGACCTGTTGTCTGTGTTCGATGTAGCCATTGCCGATGCTACTTCTGTAATATCTTTGTCTCTGTGCTGTTTCAGATGTCTCAGCTCCTCTTCTAATCTCTCTATCTTGATTTCTGCTTCTGTGGCCTGTTGCTTCCACCTTCTGCATTCTGCTTCTATCCTCTCTTCCATCTTCCTTTCCAGCTCATGTGTGTGTGTGTGTGTGTGTGTGTGTGTGTGTGTGTGTGTGTGTGTATGTATGTGTGTGTGTACTCACCTAATTGTGGTTGCAGGGGTCGAGACTCAACTCCTGGCCCCGCCTCTTCACTGAACGCTACTAGGTCCTTTCTCTCCCTGCTCCATGAGCTTTATCATACCTCATCTTAAAGCTATTCATGGTTCCTGCCTCTGTCAGTATAGTTGCTGATTCCAGGTATATGTTGTGTAGCATAGCTGATTATCATAGTTAGTACCATTCACATGTATTATATGGACGACCCCTTGCTAGACTTAGCGGCTAACACGTGACATCACACAATGCTGCTTGTGGACGGGAGTCACCCTGACCCTCTCTCAGTTCACGGATAGACCTACAGGCTACAACAGCCTAGGCTGGACTCCCCTCACAACTTGTAAGTGTATACAACCCAGTAAGTGTGTATCTCCAACCATCATATCTCCACAGAACCCTCCCAACACCTCCACTACGTCACTCGCCAGACTGTTCCACTTCCTGACCACTCCTTGACTAAAGAAATACTTCCTAACATCCCTGTGACTCATCTGAGACTTCAACTTCCAACATGGACCTCTTGTTTCTGTGTCCCCTCTCTGGAACATCCTGTCTCTGTCCACATTGTCTATTCCATGCAGTATTTTGTATGTCATTTTCATGTTTCCCCTAACCTCCTGTCCTCTAACGTCATCAGGCCGATTTCCCTTAACTTTTCTTCATAGGACATTACCCTTAGCTCTGGAACTAACCTTGTTGACTCGGTGTGAGTTCCAAACTGGTGCTGCATACTCCAATATGGGTCTGACGTACTCGGTGTACAATGTCCTGAAAGACTCCTTACTTCGGTATTGGAACGCTAATCTTAGGTTTGCTAGGCGTCCATATGCTGCAGCAGTTATCTGGTTGATGTGTGCTTCCCGAGACGTGCTCCGTGTTATAATCACCCCAAGATCTACAGTCTTTGGCCACATAGCCTATACTCTGTCTGTGGTGTTTTTTGCCCTTTTCTGATCATCATAACTTTGCATTTGGCAGGGTTAAATTAGAGAAGACAGTTGCTGGACCAGGTGTCCAGCCTGTCCAGGTCTCTTTGAAGCTCTGCCTGATCCTCATCTGATTTAATTCTCCTCATTAACTTCACATCATCTGTGAACAGGGACACCTCTGTGTCTATCCCTTCTGTCATGCCATTCATATATATCAAAAATAGCACTGGTCCTAGGACCGCCCCTGTGGGACCCCACTCATCACAGGTGCCTACTGTGATACCTCATCACGTTCCATGACTCATTATTGGCTCCCTGTCAGGTATTCTCTGATCCATTATATGCTCCGGATCCTCTAGTTTCCGCACTAATCTCTTGTGAAGCACTGTCTCGAAGGCCTTCTTGCAGTCCAAGAAAATGCAATCAACCCATCACTCTCTCTCGTGTCTTACTTCTGTTATGTTATCATAAAACTCCAGAAGAAACCATACCCCCGGCCGGGATTGAACCCGCGGTCATAGAGTCTCAAAACTCCAGCCCGTCGCGTTAGCCACTAGACCAGCTAGCCACAATAAGATTCATCCAACTAGGTATATTTCTACACCATAGGAAGGTTAGCACAGGCACCACTGTGACCACAAATGCAAGTTTTTACAGACGAATCTCCAGCTAGCTGGGCCGTGACGAACTCTAGCTCAAGTCCCTTCACTGCCGTCAACATGACTCTACATGAGACTCTATGACCGCGGGTTCAATCCCGGCCGGGGGTATGGTTTGTTTGCAATCGTGTCATTACGATTTCTTGAGTCAAAACTCCAGAAGGTTTGTGACACAGGATTTGCCTTCCATGAATCTGTGCTGGCTGTTGTTAATGCTCTTGTTCCCTTCCAGATACTCTACCACTCTCCTCCTGATAATCTGCTCCATGACTTTGCATACTATACACGTCGGTGACAGTGGTCTGTAGTTTAGTGTCTCTTTTCTGTCTCCTTTTTTAAAAATGGGAACCACATTTGCTGTCTTCTATACCTCAGGTAATTGCCCAACTTTAAGGGATGTGTTGAAGATTGTGGTTATTGGCACACACAGCATTTCTGCTCCCATTCTAAGGACCCATGGGGGGATGCTGTCCCGTCCAATTGCCTTTGAGGTACCAGAGTCACTTAGCAGCTTTTTCACCTCCTTCTCAGTTGTGTATATGTCATCCAACACTTGTTCGTGTCCCCCTCTGTCCTGTCTCCCCAGAGTCCTTCCTCTCTACACTGTAAATATTGTGCGTGTGTGTGTGTGTGTGTGTGTGAGCATGTTAGATATGAGTAAATGGAGACGAATGGTTTTTGGGACCTTACGAGCTGTTGGAGTGTGAGCAGGGTAATATTTAATGAAGGGACTCAGGGAAACTGGTTATTTTTATATAGCCGGACTTGAGTACTAGAAATGGGAAGTACAATGCCTGCACTTTAAAGAAGGGGTTTGGGATATTGGCAGTTTGGAGGGGTGTGTTATATATGCTTCTAAACTGTTGTATCTGGGCACTTCTGCAAAGACAGTGATAATGTGTGAGACAGGTGAAAATGTTGAATGATGATGAAAGTATTTTCTTTATGGGGATTTTCTTTCTTTTTGGTCACCCTGCCTCAATGGGAGACGCCGACCTGTTGATACACACACACACACACACACACACACACACACACACACACACACACACACACACACACACACACACACACACACACACACACACACACACACATATACGAGAAGGTACCACCTCTAAAACTTTACTGGGGACCCTCATCCTCAGATAAGGCAATAAACGTACCTCAGGGAAAACTAAAGATTCTCCACACAGATGTTTGAATATTTTCTTCACCTACCATCCCCTATGTTTTATGTTATATGTGAACTTTATTAATAGACAGAATACATTGACAGACAACACAAACATGAATGCAATGGTACAATAAATCAAAGATTATGAATCTCCTCCAGTTCCTCTGAAGCCGGATGCGATCCTAGTATGCAGCATGCATTTCCCTTCTGGATGACCACGCTGAGGTGCTGGAACATGAAAGGGGCTGCCTTTGGGTCCCTGGTGGTGTGGATGAGTCTGGAGCCCATTTATTTAAGGAAATGTGTGGCATTTTTTTCTGCATGATCCCAAGGTCTCTGATCCCACTGGGACAAATTGATACTGTTGGATTATGTCCCTGTACTTGCCGATCATGTATTCCTCCCTGTGATCAACAGCTCCTCCCTGTCGCCCGACACTGTGATAGATGTAGGTGTCAGTCAGCGTCGACACACAGGTATAGTCCCATGCTAAGAGCTTCCCATTCTTCCAAGGATAGATGGTGATCCAATCAGGGCGGTTTGCTAGGATGTGAGTATTGTTGGCTGCTAGTGATCAGGGCTCTCTCTAGGCTAGAAATGCAGCCGTTGAAAGGGTTCTCTTTATGATATCGTTGGCTTCATTGTGTCTTGCATGCCAGCCCTTGGTTTTGGAACAGTTTAGACCATGTAGACCATATTGGTCGGCTTGTACATCGCTGCAAATACATGTATATTCCGTGTGAATTGGGGCAACGAGGCGGAGATAAACTGCAATACGGAGAGTTTTAGGGTCGAGGTGTGTTCCCATTGCTGAAATGGGAGCTGTTTGGAGGAAATCCCTGGAGTGGGGTGCACTCACAGCTTGGAGATGGGCAGTCTCCCTGTCTGATGTTATAGCCTTAAGCATTTTTGCAAGCACCTTTTCAGTGATGGGGCCATCCGAACTTGACTGTTCGTAGGCCAGTGCTGCACTAGGTTTTGGTGCTGGAGCAGCAAGAGTCTCCCATTCTGTGATGGATTGGTGTAGCTGAGGTCCTGTGTACCTGCTGAGTCACTGAGATTGTCCGGAAGAATTTGTTTTATTAACTCATTTGCTGCAATGGAAGAGGATATGAAAGCTGGTAGGGCAATCTGAGAGGATTTGCAGACTCTCAGCCTCCCAAGCCTGACTGGAAGTGAGGCTTGCAATCACTGTCCATCTTCGATTGAAAGATTCAATACACTCTCTAGCATGGTCTTAAGGAGAGAGTCATATTCCTTGAGTTTTGGACTGCTGAAGGCTGGGGAGCATTTCAGGAAATAGGTAAGGTTTGGGATTGACAGGCACCTGGTGAGTAGGTAAAAGGCATCATATGTATCAATGTCAAGAATCAGATCGATGGCATTGGGCCCTAGAGGAGCACCAAGGAGAGTGCTGTTGGCTGGATCAATGGCTCGTGCTCCTGGTAGAACAGCACTAAAATTATGGATCATCTGTCGATTGGTAGAAACTATGTCACATTTGGTGGGGTTTAAAGATAGACCCAGGCTCTCTCCCATGTCTTTATTTTTTCTGATGTCCTCTAGGAGAGATTCTGTAGTGCCCGCTAGGGTACCATCATCCAAGAACCAGATATTGATCTCACCGGAGAGTGCTTCTGTGACTTCCTTGATGACCAGACAGAATAAAAAGGCGAGAGGGTCCCCCTGTTGCACACACTCACATGAGTTAATTTTATGGTCCCCAAACAATAGTTTAGAAGTCACACTATAACACGATTCTGTGAAGGGATAGAAGGAAGGGAAGTGTCTAGAAACTACTTGGAGAGCAGCATCCCTTCTAAGTTAAAAGCGTTGGCGAAAATCCAGTTTGATAAAGGCTTTTGCATTGGACATGCTGTTGATGTATACTCGTGCCGCATGGGCAACTGCTTCACAGCCTTGTTGAACACCAAAACCGAGCTGAGTTAGTTTTAACATTGTGGCAGCCTCTTGACTCACAATTCATACTGCAGACTAGGCGCTGAAGGGTGTTGCCCACTGCAATGGGCCTGATTCCTCCATCTTTTTCCCGGAAGGCACATATTGAGGCACCAAAGAAGAGGGGTCTAATGGCTTCTGGGACACTGCCAGCCAGTCACATATTGGAAAATTTGACGCATTCTGACAGCAGCCTCTTTGAAACATCACCAAGTGCTGGATTGAGCATTTGTTTTAGGTGTTGTGGCCTTAAACCGGTGAAACCTCCTGTTGAGCCCTGTAGAAATGACATAGCAGCTTTATACACATCATCCCTCCCCAACCGAATAAGGGTGACCCTAAAAAATAACGAAACACTTTCACTATCATTCACACTTAATCACTGTCTTAGCAGAGGTGCCCAGATATGAGAGTTTAGATGTCACTCCAAACAGTCAGTATCCCAGACCCCTCCTATTAAAGTGCAGGCATTGTACTTCCTACCTCCAGGACTCAAGTCCGGTTAACCGGTTTCCCTGAATCACTTCACAAAATATTTACTGCCTAAAATTTTTCTTTTGATGTTACTATTATTAGCCCTGCTTTACACTGATGTACCAAAAAGACAGATAAAAAAACAGTTTAGTAGCCTCTACATATTAATCAGAGGACTTTAGAAAGTGAAGTCTCGGCTTACTCGAGAGAGACATTATCATAGATTATCATGCCTTCATCTCAAAGTTGTCCTTCGTTGGCCAGTACTAATGGATGCTCGATACCGTGTAGGGGAGCAGTTAACCTGACCAAGTTTTCACCCGGCATTTTCTGAACAACTTCTGTCACCAAATACCTTTCCAGGTTCCTCTAGATACATCAAATCATCTTGGTCTCCTCAATCTATTTTAGTATGCTAGAAATGGCTGACACTGGGTTTTTAAACCATCACATCAGTACCGACAGAAAAAATGCAATACTGAAATATGAACATAAGATTCATATGAAAATCTACAAGATTATCATCCCTATAAAATAATTTATGGTTCCCTGGACGTTACACAACATATTTAAATTTGAAACGATTTGGTAGTAAATGTCTTTAATAATTTATCAGATTCTTCCTCATCAGACTGATCATATTCTATTTTTTCCCCTAAGATTTTTATTAACAAAATACGGACCTAGATATGTACTACTCTGTCCTGTTGATAAAGACCCTCTTATAACTTACAGGTTCAACCTTGAAAAAAGTAGATTTAAGTGCATCTAATATATCTCGGGTACTACCTACCTGGAGTCTACCTCTAGGGTATTCTGGTGATCAACGCTCCCGCGGCTCGGTCCACGACCAGGACTCCTAGTGGATCAGGGCCTGATCAACCAGGCTGTTACTGCTGGTCGAACGTAGTCCAATGTACGAATCACAGCCCGGCTGATCCGGCACCGACTTTAAGTATCTGTCCGGCTCCCTCTTGAAGGCAGCCAGGGGTCTATTGGTAATTTCCCTTATGCATGGTGGGAGTCTGTTGAACAGCCTTGGGCCCCGGGCACTTATTGTGTTTTCTCTTAGTGTATCAATGGCGCCCCTACTTTTCATTGGGGGTATTTTGCACCGCCTGCTAAATCTTTTACTTTTGTAGGGAGTGATTTCAGTGTGCAGATTCGGGACCATTCCTTCTAGGATTTTTGAAGTGTAGATTGTGGTATATCTCTCTCACCTGCGTTCCAGCGAGTACAAATCAAGTGCTTCCAAGCGTTCCCAGTAGTTAAGGTGTGTGACTGTTGGTGACTGAAAGATAGCTTGAGACAGGTGATTTCGGTATGATCGAGCAATGGGTGTATGGCTGTTTAACAGAACAGGGGTCCTCCAGTGACGAAAGACCAACTAATGTCTCTACATACTGGCCCCATGCGTGACTGATTCTGGCCAAAACTCCCCTAAGAATGGCTACAACTGTCTACCTAGTTCGTTGCCATTCTAGTTCTCTTGACAGAGTCAAGAGAACTAGAAGTAAGCATAGGATACTCAAATGATTCGTAGCCAAGCTACGAATCATTAGAGTATCCTATGCAAACTTGCATTCAGTGATAATATATTAATTAAATCCTGCATATAATATTGAGGAGCAAAATGAAGGTGAGCATTCACGAGAACCTTAATTAATAAAAGAATCTCTACGAAAGAAGTGCTGGTAAATTTTCTCCTCTACCTTCCCCTTTAACCAGTGTGTGACCACTAACAAATTATTCACCTCTGTTACATAACCTGTCATGTTAATAAAAGATGTCTCCGCTAAGATCTGTAAGGTTATAAGCAATATAAACATCAACCTTTGGTATTGCATGCTTCTCAACTGGTTCACTACCAGTATATCCCATCACGGAAGTCACAGCCATTTCAAATTACGATTTATGTAACCTCGGGCTGAACTCTCTTTGCTCTCCATTTTATTTCTTACTTTTTCATTTATATGTATGAGGCATTATTAAAAAATATGTCGTTGAATGGGTTTAGAGCCACAAATGAAACAAATATAATTAGGTAGGTTATCACTTGAGAATATTCATAAATTATAAGATCTAAATAATACCAGTAATTTTAAATCATGCAGAATATATAAATTATACAATATAAATAGCCCAAAAATAAATATCGTTAAACAATGTACATGGTAGCATCTCCTGAGTGCCAGGAATGGTTCAAATGGAGTTGAAAGAGTCACTGTGCCCTTGTCATAGGGCTGCCCCCGCCATAGTACTGTAAGCGGTACTCCACTTAACACGAATGTTCATCGTGCCCCCGCTTTAGGGCTGTAAGTGGCTCATCACGTGAACACACTCCGACACTCCTTCGGGAGCCACTGTCAGATCACCACATGGAGAAGACCCTGGCCAGGACTTATCCTGGCAAACCTTCATGAACATCAACTTACCACGGTAGATCTGTTTGTCGGTGAAACGTAGTCAATAAAGGATGGTATTATACTGCATTTGTGTTTACTTTTACATCGTGTCGGTATTTTCTATCTGCTTACAACACAAGGAGTGTAAATTAGAGGTCGCAATACAAGTTTAGTGGACTGTACGGTGGAGATAAGCAAACAAAAGAAGCTACAAAGTGTGAGGGTAGAGGCTAGCATACACCACAAGACTATCATTCAATGGTAACCACATGGTGTGTTAGCTAGAGGCTAGCATACAACATTCTATGCATTGTCTATAAGTTAGACTAGCACCCAGGACGACATACAAAGTGAAAAGGCTAAATGGTAACATACAACTTAAGATGCATAGTGTGTAGGGAAGAACTTATCACACAACACCGACACATAGCGTGCAGGCTAAAGACTAGCATACAACACAGTGAGTTAATGCTAGAGGCTATCAAAGTGGGTAGCCTAGATTCTAACATACAATACACAAATAACCCGCACTTAAGAGACAAACTTATAGCGAGGTTTCGGTTCAACTTGGACTACCAAGTGGTCACTAGTGTCTAGTGATGGTCTAAAATGAACCGAAACGTCGTCATAAATTTCAGTATCGTAGTCATCTTGAAAGACATAAATTGATTAATGAATATCAACACGGTTCTACAAAAGGGCGTTCCTGTCTTAGGAATTTACTAACTTTCTTCACTAAGGTATTTGAGGAGGTAGATGATGGTAATGAATATGTTATTGTGTATATAGACTTCAGTAAGGCTTTCGATAGAGTTCCACATCAGTGGCTACTGAGGAAACTTAAGGCACTTGGAATAGGAGGAGAAATTTTTTCCTGGGTAGAGACATGGTTGACAAATAGGCAGCAGAGAGTTTGCATAAAGGGGAAAAATCGGGGTCAGGGCTGGGCCCCTTGTTCACAATTTACATAAACGACAGAGATTAGGGAATAAAAAGCGACATAAGCAAATTTGCTGATGACACCAAAATAGGCTGTCCAATTAATTTTAATGAGAACATTAGAGCACTCCAGTATGACTTGAATAGACTGATGCAGTGGTCGGAGAAGTAGCAGATGCAGTTTAATATAGACAAATGCAAAGTTCTAAAGGTTGGACAGGGAAATAACAACGCCACATATAAACTAAATATTATGGATTGGGAAAAGGATTTAGGAGTTCTGGTTAGCAGTAATCTGAAACAAGACAACAGTGCATAAGTGTTCGCAATCAAGCTAACAGA
>NW_027195389.1:190000-201187 GCF_038502225.1 Cherax quadricarinatus
GATCATGACAGAAATGTTAAAAGCAGGGGGGGATAGAGTGTTGGAATGATTGGAATTTTTGTTTAATAAATGTATGGAAGAGGGGAAGGTACCTAGGGATCGGAAGAGAGCATGTATAGTTCCTTTTTTATAAAGTGAAGGGGGATAAAAGAGATTGTAAAATTTAAGGGGGAATAAGTTCACTGAGTATACCAGGGAAAGTGTATGGTAGGGTTCTTACTGAAAGAATTAGGGGTAAGACAGAGAGTTGGATTGTGGATGAGCAAGGAGGCTTTAGAGTGGGTAGGGGATGTGTAGATCAAGTGTTTACACTGAAGCATATATGTGAACAGTAAAGGAAGGGAACTTTTCATTGCATTTATGGATTTAGAAAAGGCATATGATAGAGTGGATAGTTGAGCAATGTGGCAGATGTTACAAGTGTAAGGAATAGGTAGAAACTTACTAAATGCTGTTATGAGTTAGGGTGTGTAGAAGAAAGGGAGATTACTTCCCGGTAAAAGTAGGTCTTAGACAGGGATGTGTAATGTTGCCATGGTTATTTAATATATTTATAAATGGGGTTGTAAAAGAAGTAAATGCTAGGATGTTGGGGAGAGGGGTGGGATTAAATTATGGGGAATCAAATACCAAATGGGAGTTGACACAGTTACTTTTTGCTGACGATACTGTGCATAGGGGTTATTCTAAAGAAAAGTTGCAAAGGTTAGTGGACGAGTTTGGGAGGGTGTGTAAACATAGAAAGTTGAAAGTGAACATAGATAAGAGTAAGGTGATGAGGGTATCAAATGATTTAGATAAAGAATCATTGGATATCACTTTGGAGACAAGGAGTATGGAAGAAGTGAATGCTTTCAGATATTTGGGAGTTAATGTGTCAGCAGATGGGTTTATGAAGGATGAGGTTAACCATAGAATTGATAAGTGAAAAAAGACGAGTGGTGCATTGAGGTATATATGGAGACAAAAAATTTTATCAATGGAGGCAAAGAAGGGAATGTATAAAAGTATAATGATACCAACATTCTTATATGGGTGTGAAGCTTGGCTTGTAAATGCTGCAGCGAGGAGGCGGTTGGAGGCAGTGCCTCCAATATATATATATATATATATATATATATATATATATATATATATATATATATATATATATATATATATATATATATATATATATATATATATATAATATATATATATATATAGCTTTACATAGGTCATGAAAGATTGGATATCTGATTGGAGGGAGGGACTATGGAGGAAGTGAATGTGTTCCACTATTTAGGAGTGGATGTGTCAGCAGATGGGTCTATGAAAGATGAAGTGAACATAGAATTGACGAGGGAAAAAAGATGAGTGGTGTGCTAAGGAGTCTCTGGAGACAAATATCATCCATGAAAGCAAAGATAGGAATGTTTGAGAGTACAATGGTACCAAAGTTCCTATATGGGAGTGAAGCATGGGTGGTGAATGTTGCAACAAGAAAACAGGTGGAGGAAGTGGAGATGTGAATATTATGTAGGGAAGATATAGCCTGGAGATTAGGAGGTGCAGGATTTCTAAAAGTATTGTCCATAGGGTAGAGGAAGGGTTGTTGAGATGGTTTGGACATTTAGAGAGGGTTGAACAAGATAGAATAACTTTAAAGGTGTATAAATCTAATGGAAGGAAGGCGAGGTAGGGGGTCATCTTAGGAAACTTTGGAGGGAGGTGGTAAAGGAGGTTTTGTGTGTGCGTGTAGCTGCGCATGAGCGTGTTAGGGACGAGTAGTGGAAAATTATTTTTATGACTTGACGTGCTGTTAGAGTGTAAGCAAAGTAACATTTATGGAGGAATTCAGGGAAACCGGTTAGCCAGACTTAAGTAGTGAGGGTGGGTGGTACAGTGCCAGCATACCTCCGGCAAGATGGTGATGGAGTGAGTGATGATGAAAGTGTTTCTTTTTGGGTCACCCTTCCTTGCTGGCAAACGGCCTGTGTGTTAATAAAAATAATTCATGTAATTAATTGTTTGTAATTACCGTTTGTTCTTAGATATTTGTGCTTAACTATTTGAGCTTATTCGTCCATGTTAATTGCCGGTTCAAGCTGAAAATCAATTTCGGCGTGAAACAAATAACTGAGCAATAGCATACTTTTTTCGAGAATTTTTTTAAAGTTTTGAATATCTTCTAAAGTCACACATGTACTCTTCAATTTATTAAGAAAACGCATTGAAAATTGTTAAATAAAAGTAATTTTAGAATTTGATTGTGCTGTGAAAGTATAAATGTTAATGATGTTTTTTTTCCAAATATTTTCCAATGCTTACGAAAATAAATGGCTTAAACCTCAAGCTTTTTTAAAAACCACTTGTTATGTTGAGGAATTCGACAATTCTAGTATTATTTCTCATAACTTCGACTCAAGTCATAAAAAAAAAGCATTGGTATTGTGGAAAATTAAATTTACCTGGATGTAACTCATAAGATACATACCAGTAAATGGTAACAAAGATAATTATTCTTTATCAAGGTTACAGAGACAAGTAGGAATTTTAGGACACTTAGGTCGCAAAAATGTCCTCCTTCGATACCTACGATAATCTGTCTCTCCACAAGTCACTCTGGACGTATATTAATTTCAAATGAAATATACATCACCAGGAAGTCTGGAAAAAACATTAATATAAATACGTGGACTGAATATTAAATTTAAAATGTGAATTCATATACATTGAAGGAGAATTTATATTAATAGGACTCACTAATTAGTCTGAGATTATGGTGTGTCATCCTCAAAACCCCCCTGCCTAAAATATGAAGAAAATACTGGCCAGAATTTCAACATAAATAGACATGACTTAGCTGGGGTTCTGAAGCTGTCCTGACCATCTGCTTAATGCTCACGTTATGCAGGACTGCAAATCCAACAATTTCAGCTGCTATTTGAGAGGCTTTAAGCCCAATATAATCCCTAGAGCAACGAAAATTTCTGCACATTTCACTAACGTGCCTTTACCACATTCAAAACAATGGTGTCTCTTCCCCAGCGACTCTCACCCATCCCTGGTTCTTTATTTATTTACAAATTAATTTTTATTGCCTACAATATAGGCCATGAATTTACATATAAAATACACTGTATTTTTTAAAAATATACAGTATTTTCCACACTGCGGCCGGGCGAAGTTTGTTGCTAAATTACTCAAATTTCTCCTTTGGCAATGGTGGAGGACCTGGGTACATATAGGATCTGGCATCCTCATTGTGACATATTACACAAGATTTAATCACCCTTTTTACACTTTGTCATCCTTGTGGAATCCAGAAAGTTTCCCTAATACAATTTAAAGTATCTCGTACCCCACCATGCATTACATTTTTATGGGCATTTAAAACAATTAAATTTGTTAGATGATGAGTTTTGGGCAGTAAGATAGGGTGTTTAGCATAATCACCCAATTCAGCATTTTGTAACCTACCTCTGCACCTAATTACATTGTTCTCTAAATAGAGCCCCAATTTCTCTATTATGGAACCTTTCACAATTTTTCTTTCCATCATCAATTTAATCTCATTTCCATAGATTTCTTCTTGTACCCTGTGTATCAAATATTCAAGAAGATGTAAAAACTTATATGAGATATTCGTCTTGTTTAGAAATTTAAACACCAACTTAGTTACATTAATTAGTTTGGGTAAAGAAGAATACCTATTTATATCAATGGCTAAGGAAGGACAAACTATTGGAGCGGTGGTCACAGTAATTTTAACAGAAGCAATATACGCCTTTTGTACAGGCCAATTAGCTTTATTTACCAACCAGCTCGGTCCTTTAAACCATGATACAGCATTTACAAATTTAGCATAAGGTAAACCTCGAGACAAGAAATCAGCTGGATTCTCCTCACCTGGTATATGATTAAATGTTAACATATGCTGACCCAAACTATTATACTTCTTTTGCATCTGATTAATTTCAGCGACTCTTGTTTTGTACGTACATGCTTTTGCTGTTTCCATTACTAATCCATTGCAAGGATACCTCATTACAGTGTCACTAATATTTATCTCCTGCAACTTATTTCTTATATAATTAGCTAATTTGACACCTACATAAATGGCTGTTAATTCCAACTGAGGTAAGGTACGTGATTTAATTGGAGACACTTTAGCCTTAGACATAACAAGAGAAATTACACTATTACATTGAAGGTAAGCAACTGTTCCTACGCCAATTTTGAAACATCACAAAAAATGTGGAGTATATTTTTTCCATCTGGATTGGCCTCCTGGCGTGGGAACTCCAACATTGGAATTTTTTCATAATCACCAATTAATTCATTCCACCTGTTAATGAATTCCTCAGGCAGAGTTTCATCCCAAGCACATTTAAGCTTCCATGATTCTTGTATTAATAATTTCCTACTTTGTCAATGGTCCAAGTCGGACTGAAGCGTCGTCGTAAGCTTCTCTCTTTTATGTGCGGGTTATTTGTGTATCGTTCCAGTCGCGGTATTGTGCCTTTTTTTGTTATTTATAGTAAGGGGTGGCACTAAGCCTAGTGGATCGGAACATTTGGAAACTTCAGCAAGCAAAACTCTCTTAGTTAATTTATTGGGCATTCTGTAATTATTAGGTTTTAACATTAACAAATCTCTCTCAGTATCTCAAGTTATTCCCAATACATTACTACATTTTGGTACTTCATCTCCAGGGTAATCTTTACTTATTTTGTCCTTTAATTTGGACGGATTACTGTTCCATTCCCTCAGAAGCATATTTGCACTTTGCATTATTTTATTAGCCTCTCCATAAGTCATTAACAGTTCCTCTTCAGTTGATGTCACACCCAGGGAATTGTCCACATAAAACTGTTTGCTCATTACTTTACTCAATGGACTTCCCGTATGTTTAAGGTGTGCATTTATTGTCGCTTGAAGTAGGAACGGACTGGATGTAGCACCAAATAATACGCTCCTGAAGCAAAAGGTTTTCAGAGGGCTAAGTGGGCCACTAGGATTCTCAGGCCATAAGAAGTGGGTACAATCCTGGTCAGCCTCTTGTAAATCCACTCTTAGGAAAGCTTTACTTATGTCAGCCATAAAGGCATAATTCTTCACCCTGAAATTTAATAAGATATCTCCTTACCTCTTCTATAAATTTATTAATTAATTGTTCAGTAATTATATCATTATAGGTAGTCAACAATACTGGTGTCTTACTCAGTTCGCGGAGCTGAGCCGTTAACTGTAATTAGTTGGCAATTCTGGATGGTTCAGTCTCCATGGAAGTCGTACTCAGTATTGTCCAGATTCAAATTTTACATCTCTCAGGTACTGTTCCTGAATAAAAGAATCGTCTGGACTTTCTTCAGTTACATTTATTCCAATGCTGTCTAATTCCTACAATTTGTGCACTGGCTCAACACCATCCTCTACGGGAGAATTATATTGGGGCACGATTTCATGAGTAAAACACACACTGATAGTATTTATAGTTTCCTCAAGTCATGCATTTTTATTACAATTAATCCTACCATACATTACATGGCCTCCTGTAGTCTTTAAAAGGGCGACACCACATTTCTTTACCATACCCTTTACAAAGGAGGCATAATAGTCACTACCTATCAAAATATTTATTGGGCCTACAGAATCATCATTTACACCAGAAGGTGCTAAATTTACAATATGTGAAAGTCTTTCTGTAGCTTTACTAAGCCCTACTGTAGATATTTTCTCTGGGAGTCTATCTACAATTACTGCATTAACACGTTTTTTCTCATTACCTAAACTGCCAGTTACGTAAACAGTATCATATAATTGAGCCCTTTTATCTGAGAGAAAACCAGATAATTTTAGAGTTGTAGGATCTCCCATCTGTACTTTCATCCCATCAAGACATTTACGCGTTTTATGAAAGTACACTGTGATCCCTGGTCTAATAATGCAGTTACATTTATTGATTTATACCTTTTATCATCAATATTTACCTGTAACACAGGTAATGCTACTTCAGCAAAACCATCATTATTAACATTAGCAGCAATTTTTACATTAGCCACTGTTGTGTCAGGATTGTCAACATTATCATTATTATCAACATTATCATATAGACCCTTACACATGACTATATGGTGACATTGTGACATTGATAACAGTTGTTTAATTTGGCGTGACAATCCTTAACTTTATGATTACCGAGACATCTGATACATCTGTCAAGTTCTTCCAATCTTTCAACTTTATCATTCCATGAATAGTATGCATTGCAATTCTTAGAAAAATGAGTACCCTTGCAGAAAAGACAATCTCTCTTTTCTTTGACTGGTTTCTTATTAACTGGGCTACTCTTAGGAGGGTACTTATTCTTCTTGCCTTGTGGAGAATCATTATTTCTGATTCCTGCTACTGGATGTACCTATGCAACTCTTTTTAGGAAATGAATTTTGATTATTAACATTGGGATAATTTTTCCCCTTGTGAAACTTGACAGATACCTCAGAGTTATTATGTGTTGCATCTTTAAAATGAGTTGGTTGGCTGGTCTGCAACTGAACAATTAATTCTTGTAGAGCTAGTCTTATTTCCTCTAGACCAAAATAATCTTTGTGACACTTGTTCGAGAGTCATTCAAGTGTTTTACAGCTTAATTTATTCTGTACAATGGCACTCAATAACCAGTCTGATTCCTTCAGATTATATTTATTACTTAAAGTTTTGAGAGTGCTCTCCAGTTTAACTCTAAACTGCTGTAAACCTTTGTAAGTGTGATCTGGACTTTTTAAATTAACAATGATATTCACTAGATCCAACCTATTTTGTTCTATATTACCATAAGTGACCTTCAACAAGTCAACTGCTTCCTTGAGTCATCTACATTGGGAAAGGCTTGTATGAGTATGTGAGCATCTCCTCATATCTGTTCTTTTAGGTAAAATAATTTAGTTACACATGCTAGGTCACTCCTGTCATGCACAGCTGCTTTAAAAATTGACCAAAACTCCTCCCAATTTTCTCCAGGATTATACAGGTAAACATAATTCTGGGAGTTTTGGCAAAGACATCTTATTTGTTGGAATAAATTGATTAACTGCCTGGTTTACGCCTTTTAATTTATTCAAAGCCTTACTTTTACAAGAAAGAATTTTTTCTTCTAATTCATAATACTGGTTAATCATAAGATTTATTTCTGTCTCATCTCCACAATTTACTAACAAATCTCCTTCATATTTTTATAATATAATTTGTATGAATCATATCTATTCTCTAAAGCATCTAAATACAATTTTAAATCATCAGTATTCACAGTTTCTTTATTCATTAATTCCAAACATTTATTGTATGTCTTTGTTACATGACTCTTTCTAGCCTGCAATGATTATATTTTGCTCTAAATGCCATGCTTGTCATCTACATTAATTTCCTCATTTTCACCCATGATGTAATGTATTAAATTCAACTTAACTAATAACACTGATTATGTACTTAATTATCCACTTTTTAAAGGTAAATATTGCAACTTACCTTGAATAAATCCTAGCTACTTGAGCTTAGCAATTACGTGTAAGGAAATTATAATGTAAACTTTAAATATACATTAATAATCTTAGCTACACTTGAGCTTAGTAATTGCTCATGTAAGGAAATTATAATATAAATTTTAAATACACATTAATATAAATCTTAGGCAGACTTGGCTTAGCAAAATTAATGTTATACAAATACACTAATATAAATCCTTGCCAGGCTTGGCTTAGCAAAATTAATATTATACAAATACACTAATATAAATCCTAGCCAGACTTTGGCTTAGCAAATTTAGTATTGTAATAATTATAATCCACTACACATTAAGTAAATTGTGGACCTAACATCCACCTTCTGTCATTTCACATATAATTATTAAGTAATTAATTCACTAATTAATAACTTCACTAATTACATCCAGTTTGATCAAGGACCAACAGGCAACTATTGTGGAAAATTAAATTTACATGGATGTAACTCATAAGATACATACCAGTAAATGGTAACAAAGATAATTATTCTTTATCAAGGTTACAGAGACAAGTAAGAATTTTAGGGCACTTAGGTCGCAAGAATGTCCTCCTTCGATACCTATGATAATCTATCTCTCCACAAGTCACTCTGGACCTATTTTAATTTCAAATGAAATATACTTCACCAGGAATTCTGGTAAAAACATTAATATAAATAAGTGGAGTGAATATTAAATTTAAAATGTGAATACATATACATTGAAGGAGAATTTATATTAATAAAACTCACCAATTAGTCTGAGATTATGATGTGTCATCCTCAAAACCCCCTTGCCTAAAATATGAAGAAAATACTGGCCAGAATTTCAACATAAATAAACATGACTTAGCTGGGGTTCCAAAGCTGTCCTGACCATCTGCTTAATGCCCAAGTTATGCAGGACTGCAAATCCAACAATTTCAGCTCCTATTTGAGAGGTTTTAAGCCCAATTTAACCACTAGAGCGACGAAAATTTCTGCACATTTCACTAACATGCCTTTACCACATTCAAAACAATGGCATCTCTTCCCCAGCGACACTCACCCATCGCTGGTTCTTTATATATTTACAAATTAATTTTTATTACCTACAATATAGGCCATCATTTTACATATAAAATACACTGTATTTTTGAAAAATATACAGTATTTTCCACAGGTATAGTATAGACTGCTTAAAAGCTAATTGGATTCAACATGTTAAAAGAAAACAGTAATCTATACTATGCAGACAATTCTGATAGCTACCTGGAGTTTACCTGGAGAGGGTTTCGGGGGTCAATGCCCCCGCATCTTGGTCTGAGACCAGGCCTCATGGTTCATCAGTGTCTGATCACCCAGGCTGTTACTTCTGGCCGCATGCAAACTGAAGTACGGTCCATCAGGTAGTGACTTTAGATGCCTGTCCAGTGCCTTCTTGAAGACAACCAGGGGTCTATTGTATTATATATGGCACTGACTGTAAAGCAGCTTTGATTGGTGCACCTTTCTGACACAGACTGGCTTTATAAACCTTCAGTTCTTCATAGAGACAGTTTGTGAAAAAACCTTGCAGCAAATAACTGATTTGCAGTTTGTGACTTGCAGTTACGCAGCCAGTTTGCAATGCAACATAAGTGTAATCTTCACATATACTGCATTTTCATTATAACATGGTCATTTACTAACAACAGTGATTTCTCCTGAGAAGGGAGTTACAGAATTTGAGAGGCCAGAAATCTTCGGACTACCAGTGGGAGTACAGCACCTTCAGGAGGTCGAGAGTGGTCAACACTTCTTGATGGCTCTGGCTGCCGTCGGTGGAGCGCAGACACTTCAAGGATCAGCGGAGACCAGCGTAGCTAAGCAACTTTATAAGCTTAAGAAAATGGTAATATACTTAACCTACAAATAAAGCAAATTTAGCAGTACAAAAATAATGCAAATATTTACACAGGCACTGCAGAACTAGTTGAGTTGAAGCCCTTGTAAGCAAACTTCTCACAATGTTTGTAAACATGACCTTCCTCTCAACTAATGTTTGTAAACATGATCTTCCTCTCAACTAATGTTTGTAAACATGACCTTCCTCTCAACTAATATTTGTAAACATAACCTCCCTCTCAAATAATGTTTGTAAACATGACCTTCCTCTCAACTAATATTTGTAAACATAACCTCCCTCTCAAATAATGTTTGTAAACATGACCTTCCTCTCAACTTATGTTTGTAAACATGACCTTTCTCTCAACTAATGTTTGTAAACACGAGCTGCTTCCTTTCCACTAATTTAACATAACCTAAGGAGGGGTCTTCTTAGACTGAAAATATTCGTGTAATTTATATACTTTTCAATATGCGTTATTCGAATTTATTACGTAATATATATATATATATATATATATATATATATATATATATATATATATATATATATATATATATATATATATATATATATATATATATATATATATATATAAATATATATATATATATATATACATATATATATATATATATGAAACTGACTCTATGGAGCTAATAATTGGTCTGACTAGATTCCTTGGTTTGTGTTTTTATTAGTCCATACATGTAAGGTTAAGATGGATTAGTGGAAGTAAATTGTTTGACTAATTCATCTCTGCCTTTCAGTAGAAGTTTTATTGTTTTATTGAAATTGCTGTTAATGGTTTCTAGGGGATTTTTCCTAAGTTTAGAATAGGTTTCAGTATCATCTAAGAGATTATTCATTTTTTCTTGGTAATCATTTTCTTTCATAATTACTATTGCATTTATTTTGTCTGCTTTAGTAAGGCGCAAATTTTTATTGTTATTATGTGTATCATAAGACTTAAAGAATCTTTGAGGGCAATTGGGAATGTTTGGTTTTAACATAGAGTTATATACCATTCCCTTACTAATATTAATTTCATCAGAGGATAAATCAGAAAATTTTTCAAAGTTACAAAAGGCTTTTGCAATTTCAACATTATTAAGTTTTTTTGAAGTTGCAAAACTTAGACCAAAACCTAGAGCAGCAGCTGTATTTTTGTCTAAAATTTCATCTGATAAGTTAATTACAAAATTGTTATTAGCATGCTTTGTCCAATCACTATTTTCAATTAAAATGTCTAATTTTCTTTGTAGTTTGTTTTTGAGTTCATTGTGTATATATATATATATATATATATATATATATATATATATATATATATATATATATATATATATATATATATATATATATATATATAAGTAGTACTAGTTTCTACAGAGCGGTCCCTCCTCTCAGCGGTCTCTTCTACAGAGCGGTCCCTCCTCTCAGCGGTCTCTTCTACAGAGCGGTCCCTCCTCTCAGCGGTCTCTTCTACAGAGCGGTCCCTCCTCTCAGCGGTCCCTTCTACAGAGCGGTCCCTCCTCTGAGCGGTCTCCTTTTCACACCTATGTGCTAATGACCTTAACCTCGCTCTCGAGACCACCTCCCCTTCGAGACCACCTCGCCCTCGAGACCACCTCCCCCTCGAGACCACCTCGCCCTCAACCCCCCACTCATGACCCCCCCCACCCGCGCCCCCCGCCGCCCCCCCGCCCCGTCGTGCCGACCCACCGGCCCCGCCGCGCCCCTCGCGCCCCGCCCGTGCCCCTCGCGCCCCCGCCCTCGCCTTCTGCTGCGCCTTCTGC
>NW_027195390.1:0-45000 GCF_038502225.1 Cherax quadricarinatus
GGTCTTGAGGATATCTCTCCAATAGAGAACCCGCAGTAGTGGATGGAGTTATCGGAGCTTATTTTTTGGGTGGCATTGAAAATTGGGTTGGGCAAGTGTTTTATTAGTGGGATGGATTGTAAAGGACCTGCCTAGTATGGGCCAGGAGGCCTGCTGCAGTGTTCCTCCTTTCTTACGTTCTTATGTTCTTATATTTAAAGCTGACCAGAAGATGTATTTCCAGTTACTGCCCAGAATCCAACAAAATTTGTTCCTACACAGCTTAAAGACATTAAACATTCTATCCATTTCATATAATGCATCAGCCCATAAACATTCATTCCGGACAAAATCATTTCATTTTAATCAGAGGAATGAGCTGAGCGCATCGTGGTCATAAGGTGGCTCGTGATCTGGTAGCCAAGGCTCTCGCTTGGAAATAAATGGTATAAAATACCGACACAATGGAAATATAAACACATATGCAGTATAATGTAGTGAACTAGGTCACAATTACAGATGCTTACCCTCTTCCTCGTCTGGATGACGTAATCGACTTTGTGGGTAAGGCTACTTGTGTGTCCAAGTTAGATCTCCTTAAAGGTTACTATCAGGTACCTTTGACAGATGAGGCGAAGGAAATCTCTGCCTTCGTAATTCCAGGAGGTCATTATCAATATACAGTTACCCTCTTCAGAATGAAAAACTCCCCCTCTTTATTCCAGAAACTTATCCATCAGGCTATTAAAGGACTTGAAGGCACGGCAGCCTATTTAGATGACATCATAGTGGTGTCTGATACTTGGGATCATCACCTATTTAGACTTAAGGCTCTATTTGAGACCTTTCAGAGTTCCCATTTAACTGTTAATTTATCTAAGTCTTCCTTTGGCCAGGCCACTGTTACTTTTCTAGGCCATGAAGTAGGTAGTGGCAAAGTTGCTCCTAAATTTGCCAAAGTTCTTGCCTTTATAGATTATCCAGTTCCACATGATAGGAAATCTCTTCAACGTTTCCTAGGCATGATAGGATTTTACAGACAATTCTGTAAAAATTTTTCAGATATTGTAACGCCTCTTACCTCTCTTACCAGTCACAAAGTTCCCTTTAATTGGACCCCAGAATGTCAAAATGCTTTTACGAAACCAAAAAGATTATTGTGTACTGCACCCATTCTTTTGTCTCCAGACTTCTCCAAACCTTTCTCATTACAGGTTGATGCTTGTGAGTCTGGGGTTGGGGCAGTAGTGTTGCAAAACGGGGACGAGGAGTTGCAGCCTGTAGCCTTCTTCTCACTCAAGTTCTAGCTGCACCAGAGGGCTTACTCTACTATTGAAAAAGAAGCCCTCGTGCTGGTACTGGCTTCGGAGCACTTCGATGTTTACGTGGGCCAGAATTCGCAGGTGGTCACTGTCTATAGTGACCACAATGCTCTAGTATATCTCCAAGCCATGAAGAACCACAATACGAGGCTCATGAGATGGAGTCTACGACGGCAGCCCTATTCTCTCAGAATATTACACGCCGGCAAAGAAAATAAGTTGGCAGATGCGTTATCGAGAATTTATTAGGTTAGGATGTGTTAGAGACCTATGGTAACCGCTTTCAAGCTCTTTTTTTTGTCCCCTTGTGTGGGTTTTTTTTTTTTTGGTGAGGGAGTGTGGGATACTGTCCTCCCGCACTTTGAACCTACGTTAGCCCGACTGTCTGCTGTCTTGCTCTAAGATTAGGGTGCAGCTTTTTGTCACGAATAAAGCTGAGCTCTATCTAAGAGTTGGACGGTTGAGAGGAAATGCAGTCCCATTATATGGTGCCATGGTGGCACGGTTACCAATGGAAGGTTGGGACCTAATCCTAAGCCCTCTCGGGGTGGGGGTGTGGCATGCAAAGAGTACATAACCTTTATTCGGCGCATGTACACACCCTCACTGAAAGGCTATCTCGCCCAACCAGCAAACCAGGTACTAAGGGTTAATGATAGGGCCCCATCGTTCAATCAGTAACCAGGTTCCAGCCAATGAGAAGATGGTTTTGGCAATTGCAGAGGTGTGGGTACCACACACCCGTCTGCTCTTGTCATTCCCATTCTAGAGCTGGTTGAAGCACGGTCTGCTCTCTAGTGGCTTCTATTCTGCCTTGTTTACCGTTGAGTGCACTAATGCCTAATGTTGTACATAGTACATTTAGTGTACATAATTCTGTTCTTACTTGGTGAAGGATAATACAAGTCAAATGTTTTTCTGCTGTGTTTAATTTGTTCCCTTTACCCCCAAGATAGCAGGCCTTTGGGACTCCTGGGTTGTAATAGCAAAGCTAGGCTAAATGCTCTCAAAGCTGTTGCTGGCTACACCCGCAACTATGGTGCTAATGTGAGAATGATGTACATAGACTATATTAGGTCCTTAATTGATTATGCTGCTCCCATGTCGATATTAGCTAGAGAAAGTTCTCTCCAACCCTTGGAGTTAATGCAAAATGAAGCTCTCAGAATTATTCTTGGCTGTCCCAAATCTACAAAGGTTCTTAATATGAGGAAGGAGCTTGGTATTTCTAGTATCAGTGATAAAATTATTGAGATTAATACTGTACTCGGTATTAGAATGTTAAGAAATGAACCAGATACTGTCACTAATAATCTTTCTAAATGTTTAGAAGTAAATACACACAGATCTAAATGAACCATACCACGGACGGGGTAGAACCCGCGATCAGAAAGTCTCAAAACTCCAGACCGTCGCGTTAGCCACTGGACCAGCTAGCCACAATAAGATTCATCCAACTAGGTATATTTCTACACCATAGGAATATACTAAATCTAAATCTGTCTCACTCTTTCTGTCCTTACCTTCTCATCATTGATGAACCAGGTAAGCTGTGCTGCAGGTTTACTCCTGGATGAAGTACAGTTAAGTCTGGCAGTGTCTCCCACACAATAGTAAGTTTTGGACCCGTGGATGCTCGGGTCCTTCTCTGACAGCTCTGAAAATTACCCATTATAAATTGCTTTCTTAACATGTTAAAAATATACGAATTGTGTGTTATCATAACTTGTTATCTTAGGAGATATTTATTAGGATGAAAACTTATCAGGATAACATACGGTTTTAAGTTAGCTAATGAAGTTAAATTGTTATTTTAGGGGGACGTGGGGATATGAAAACAAGCTTTAAGAGGTTTTCGGTCTTAGTGAATTAAATAAATGAGATTATCTTGCTGTCTTAATCGTTAACAAGGAGAAATTCATTTGCATTCTAAGTAGGTTATCAAATTTAGGTTAACTTGCTATATTAATATATTTAGAATGAAAGGGGAAAGATAACTTACTGTCCTGGTAGGATAAGAAAGAGAATTCTAGCTTGCTATATTCTAGGATAAAGAAAGTGAAGATAACCTGCTGTCTTTATAAGCTAATAAGAAGATTGCTTCTATCCAAGTGGGTTAATTAATGGATGAAAATTCATATCATAGAATGATAAGAATAAGATAACCTGCTAGTTTTGTAGGTTTGGAAAGATTAATAGATTAAGAAAGGAAGAAGATTACCTGCTATTAAGAGGGTTAAAAATGGATGAAATACACACGATACTGGTGGGTTAGAGAATGAATACTAATGTGTAATCTTAGTGGGTTAAACATAAAAGAATAAAACATAATCTTAGTGGATTAAAAATAGAAAGATTAGTGGTTAATGAAAGATAATGGCATACAATATTAGTGGTTAATAAAATATAATGACAACACACAATATTAGTGTGTACTGTGTACCTCAAACAGCAATACTTACTTTGTCCTATTTTCTAATCGACCATTACCTCACCTATGATATTTGTACCTGTGGATCTACTACAACAAATCACCTAAAACCAATAATAACTCAACAAAAAGTGGCTGTACGAATGACTGTCCAGTCTTATGCCAGACAATACACTCTCCCACTTATCAGGAGTTTAAACTTACCTAGTAAACAATATTCCCTCATACTACTGTCCGCACTATATACATAGGACAATCAATTATAAACCCTGCTCTAATATTCTTCCTTAATACATGTAGCTGCAGCAGAACTTATAGGCATAAGTCATGACAAAAATGTCGTATATATCCCGTGTCAGACTTAACTTCCGTAAAAACTCAATGCTCATAAAAGACCCTAATATTTGGAACCTCCAGCCTGAAGATTCCAAAGCTTCTTTATCTGCCAACTGATTCAGAGATATTGATAAAAAGAACCTCATTATCTTAACGTGATCTCAACACCAGTATACTAAACGAAAATAAAACTTAAACCTTGTTGTTTTTATCCAGTTTTGTTAGAGTTCTTCCAGTCTTCCTTCACCTCCCATATACCATTAAGCATGTAGTGGCTCCTCATATTTGAATTGTAATTTAAAAAGGTAACTAATACCGCTCACTCTGCTAAACTTAATAAATATTTTTCATAACGTGATTTATATTATTAGTTAACCAAGTTCGTTGTAAGTATAATATAAGCTTAGTTACAACTGAGATGCTGTACATTACTACAGACTTCAGTTAATTACATGTCCTGTGTAGTATTTCTGAAATTTAGTAACACCATTTGAATTTTATCAACATTAATAACTTCTGCAATAATATAGTCACTCTCAGTGACTAAAACTTACACAAGAAATTATTGTTGCAAAATTTCCACTAGTAGCTATAAGTAGTTATAAATTTGAAGGCTAATTCAGAGGCTTTTTACAAAGTATGTCAATACCATCACTTTTTCTGTACCAGTCGAAGGGTTTATTTCACTTTATTTCTTGAGTATGACAACACAGGTAAACTCCAGGTAACACACGACATTTACCATAATAAAATTCGTGTAACTACTTCGCATGTCTTATAACAGCGACCTCACCGGGAAGACAACCAGTTAAAACCCGAGCAGAGAAGCGGGAGTGAAGACTGTATGTAGCATGCAGGGAAGCGGGAGTGAAGACTGTAGCATGCAGAGAAGCGGGAGTGAAGACTGAATGTAGCATGCGGGGAAGCGGGAGTGAACACTGTATGTAGCATGCGGGGAAGCGAGAGTGAAGACTGAATGTAGCATGCGGGGAAGCGAGAGTGAAGACTGAATGTAGCATGCGGGGAAGCGAGAGTGAAGACTGAATGTAGCATGCGGGGAAGCGAGAGTGAAGACTGAATGTAGCATGCGGGGAAGCGGGAGTGAAGACTGAAAGTAGCATGCGGGGAAGCGAGAGTGAAGACTGAATGTAGCATGCGGGGAAGCGGGAGTGAACACTGTATGTAGCATGCGGGGAAGCGAGAGTGAAGACTGAATGTAGCATGCGGGGAAGCGGGAGTGAAGACTGAATGTAGCATGCGAGGAAACGGGAGTGAAGACTGAATGTAGCATGCGGGGAAGCGGGAGTGAAGACTGAAAGTAGCATGCGGGGAAGCGAGAGTGAAGACTGAATGTAGCATGCGGGGAAGCGGGAGTGAAGACTGAATGTAGCATGCGAGGAAGCGGGAGTGAAGACTGAATGTAGCATGCGGGGAAGCGAGAGTGAAGACTGAATGTAGCATGCGGGGAAGCGAGAGTGAAGACTGAATGTAGCATGCGGGGAAGCGAGAGTGAAGACTGAATGTAGCATGCGGGGAAGCGAGAGTGAAGACTGAATGTAGCATGCGGGGAAGCGGGAGTGAAGACTGAATGTAGCAAGCGGGGAAGCGAGAGTGAAGACTGAATGTAGCATGCGGGGAAGCGGGAGTGAAGACTGTATGTAGCAAGCGGGGAAGCGGGAGTGAAGACTGAATGTAGCATGCGGGGAAGCGAGAGTAAAGACTGAACGTAGCATGCGGGGAAGCGGGAGGGAAGACTGTATGTAGCATGCGGGGAAGCGGGAGTGAAGACTGAATGTAGCATGCGGGGAAGCGGGAGTGAAGACTGAATGTAGCATGCGGGGAAGCGGGAGTGAAGACTGAATGTAGCATGCGGGGAAGCGGGAGTGAAGACTGAATGTAGCATGCGGGGAAGCGGGAGTGAAGACTGAATGTAGCATGCGGGGAAGCGGGAGTGAAGACTGAATATAGCATGCGGGGAAGCGAGAGTGAAGACTGAATGTAGCATGCGGGGAAGCGGGAGTGAAGACTGAATGTAGCATGCGGGGAAGCGAGAGTGAAGACTGAATGTAGCATGCGGGGAAGCGGGAGTGAAGACTGAATGTAGCATGCGGGGAAGCGGGAGTGACGACTGAATGTAGCATGCGGGGAAGCGGGAGTGAAGACTGAATATAGCATGCGGGGAAGCGAGAGTGAAGACTGAATGTAGCATGCGGGGAAGCGGGAGTGAAGACTGTATGTAGCATGCGGGGAAGCGGGAGTGAAGACTGAATGTAGCATGCGGGGAAGCGAGAGTGAAGACTGAATGTAGCATGCGGGGAAGCGAGAGTGAAGACTGAATGTAGCATGCGGGGAAGCGGGAGTGAAGACTGTATGTAGCATGCGGGGAAGCGGGAGGGAAGACTGTATGTAGCATGCGGGGAAGCGGGAGGGAAGACTGTATGTAGCATACGGGGAAGCGGGAGTGAAGACTGAATGTAGCATGCGGGGAAGCGGGAGGGAAGACTGTAGCATGCAGGGAAGATGGAGTGAAGACTCTAGCATCCAGGGAAGCGGAAGTGAAGACTGTAGCATTCAGGGAAGCGGGAGTGAAGACTGTAGCATGCAGGGAAACGGAGTGAAGACTGTAGCATGCGGGGAAGCGGGAGTGAACACTGTATGTAGCATGTAGGGAAGCGGGAGTGAAGACTGTAGCATGCAGGGAAGCTGGAGTGAAGACTCTAACATGCGGGGAAGCGGGAGTGAAGACTGTATGCAGCATCCAGAGAAGCGGGAGTGAAGACTGTATGTAGCATGCAGGGATGCGGGATTGAGGACTGTAGCATGCGAGGAAGTGGGAGTGAAGACTGTAGAATGCGGGGAAGCGGGAGTGAAGACTGTATGTAGCATGCAGGAAAGCGGGAGCGAAGACTGTAGCATGCGGGGAAACGGGAGTGAATACTGTAGCATGCAGGGAAGCGGGAGTGAAGACTGTAGCATGCAGGGAAGCGGGAGTGAAGACTGTATGTAGTATGCGGGGAAGCGGAAGTGAAGACTGTATGTAGCTTGCGGGAAAGCGGGAGTGAAATCTGTATGAAGCATGCAGGGAAGCGGGAGTGAAGAATTTATGTAGCATGCAGGGAAGCGGGAGTGAAGACTGTATGTAGCATGCAGGGAAGCGGGAGTGAAGACTGTAGCATTCGGGGAAGCCGTAGTGAAGACTGTAGCATGCGGTGAAGCGGAAGTGAAGACTGTATGTAGCATGCATGGAAGCGGGAGTGAAGACTGTAGCATGCAGGGAAGCGGGATTGAAGACTGTATGTAGCATGCAGGGAAGCCGGAGTGAAGATCGAATGTAGCATGCAGGGAAGCGGAAGTGAAGACTGTAGCATGCAGGGAAACGGAGTGAAGACTGTAGCATGCGGGGAAGCGGGAGTGAACACTGTATGTAGCATGCAAGGAAGCGGGAGTAAAGACTGTAGCATGCAGGGAAGATGGAGTGAAGACTCTAGCATCCAGAGAAGCGGAAGTGAAGACTGTAGCATTCAGGGAAGCGGGAGTTAAGACTGTAGCATGCAGGGAAACGGAGTGAAGACTGTAGCATGCGGGGAAGCGGGAGTGAACACTGTATGTAGCATGTAGGGAAGCGGGAGTAAAGACTGTAGCATGCAGGGAAGCTGGAGTGAAGACTCTAGCATCCAGGGAAGCGGAAGTGAAGACTGTAGCATTCAGGGAAACGGGAGTGAAGACTCTAACATGCGGGGAAGCGGGAGTGAAGACTGTATGCAGCATCCAGAGAAGCGGGAGTGAAGACTGTATGTAGCATGCAGGGAAGCGGGATTGAGGACTGTAGCATGCGAGAAAGTGGGAGTGAAGACTGTAGAATGCGGGGAAGCGGGAGTGAAGACTGTATGTAGCATGCAGGAAAGCGGGAGTGAAGACTGTAGCATGCGGGGAAACGGGAGTGAAGACTGTAGCATGCAGGGAAGCGGGAGTGAAGACTGTAGCGTGCAGGGAAGCGGGAGTGAAGACTGTATGTAGTATGCGGGGAAGCGGAAGTGAAGACTGTATGTAGCTTGCGGGAAAGCGGGAGTGAAGACTGTAGCATGCAAGGAAGCGGGAGTGAAGACTGTAGCATGCAGGGAAGCGGGAGTGAAGAATTTATGTAGCATGCAGGGAAGCGGGAGTGAAGACTGTATGTAGCATGCAGGGAAGCGGGAGTGAAGACTGTAGCATTCGGGGAAGCCGTAGTGAAGACTGTAGCATGCGGTGAAGCGGAAGTGAAGACTGTATGTAGCATTCAGGGAAGCGGGAGTGAAGACTGTATGTAGCATGCAGGGAAGCGGGAGTGAAGACTGTAGCATTCGGGGAAGCCGTAGTGAACACTGTAGCATTCGGGGGAGCCGTAGTGAAGACTGTAGCATGCGGGGAAGCGGGAGTGTAGACTGTATGTAGCATGCAGGGAAGCTGGAGTGAAGAGTATAGCATGCGGTGAAGCGGAAGTGAAGACTATAGCATGCGGTGAAGCGGAAGTGAAGACTGTAGCTTGCAGAGAAGCGAGAGTGAAGACTTTGGCATGTGGGGAAGCGGGAGTGAAGACTGAATGTAGCATGAAAGGAACCGGGAGTGAAAACTGTAGAATTCGGGGAAGCGGGAGTGAAGACTGTAGCATGCAGTGAAGCGGGAGTGAAGACTGTAGAATGCAGGGATGCGGAAGTGAAGACTGTAGCATGCAGGGAAGTGGGAGTGAAGACTGTAGCATGCGGGGAAGCAGAGTGAAGACTGTATGTAGCATGCAGGGAAGCGGCAGTGAAGACTGTAACATGCGAGGCAGCGGAAGTGAAGACTGTAGCATGCAAGGAAGTGGGAGTGAAGACTGTAGCATGCAGGGAAGCGGGAAGGAAGACTGTATGTAGTATACAGGGAAGCCGGAGTGAAGACTGTAGCATGCAGGGAAGTGGGAGTGAAGACTGTAGCATGCAGGGAAGCGGGAGTGAAGACTGTATGTACATTGCAGGAAAGCAGGAGTGAAGACTGTAGCATGTAGGGAAGCGGAAGTGAAGACTGTAGCATGCAGGGAAGCTGGAGTGAAGACTGTATGTAGCATGCAGGGAAGCGGGAGTGAAGACTGTATGTAGCATGTGGAGAAGCGGGAGTGAAGACTCTGTGTAGCATGCGCGTAAGCGAGAGTGAAGACTGTATACAGCATGCAGGTAAGCGGGAGTGAAGACTTTATGTAGCATGTGGGGAAGCGGGAGTAGAGACTGTATGTAGCATGCGGGGAAGCGGGAGTGAAGACTGTACATATAATGCAGAGAAGCGGGAGTGAAGACTGCAGCATGCAAGGAAGTGGTAGTGAAGACTGTAGCATGCAGGGAAGAAGGAGTGAAGACTGTAGCATGCAGGGAAGCCGGAGTGAAGACTGTAGCATGCATGGAAGCAGGAGTGAAGACTGCATGTAGCATGCAGGGAAGCGGGAGTGAAGACTGTAGCATGCAGGGAAGAAGGAGTGAAGACTGTAGCATGCAGGGAAGCCGGAGTGAAGACTGTAGCATGCATGGAAGCAGGAGTGAAGACTGCATGTAGCATGCAGGGAAGCGGGAGTGAAGACTGTAAGTAGCATGCAGGGAAGCGGGAGTAGAGACTGTATGTAGCATGCGGGGAAGCGGGAGTGAAGACTGTAGCATGCATGGAAGCGGGAGTGAAGACTGTAGCATGCATGGAAGCGGGAGTGAAGACTGTAGCATGCAGGGAAGCGGGAGTGAAGACTGTATGTAGCATGCAGGGAAGCGTGAGTGAAGACTGTATGTAGCATGCAGGGAAGCGGCAGTGAAGACTGTAGCATGCAGGGAAGCGGGAGTGAAGACTGTAGAATGAGGGGAAGCGGAAGTGAACACTGTATGTAGCATGCACTGAAGCGGGAGTGAAGACTGCAGAATGCGGGGAAGCGGGAGTGAAGACTATAGCATGTAGGGAAGCGGGAGTGAAGACTGTAGCATGCAGGGAAGCGGAAGTGAAGACTGTAGCATGCAGGGAAGCGGGAATGAAGACTGTAACACGCGGAGAAGCGGGATTAAAGACTGTATGCAGCATGCAGGGAAGCGTGAGTGAAGACTGTATGTAGCATGCAGGGAAGCAGGAGTGAAGATTGTACGTAGCATGCAGGGAAGCGGGAGTGAAGACTGTAGCATGCAAGGAAGTGGGAGTGAAAACTGTATCATGCTGGGAAGCGGGAGTGAAGACTGTATGTAGCATGCAGGAAAGCGGGAGTGAAGAATGTAGTATACGCGGAAGAGGGAGTGAAGATTGTAGCATGCAGGGAAGCGGGAGTGAAGGCTGTAGCACTAAGGGAAGCGGAAGTGAAGAATGTAGCGTGCAGGGAAGCGGGAGTGAAGACTGTATGTAGCATGGAGGGAAACGGGAGTAAAGACTGCAGCATGCAGGGAAGCGGGAGTGAAGACTCTAGCATGCAGGGAAGCGGGAGTGAAGACTGTATGTAGCATGCAAGGAAACGGGAGAGAAGACTGTATGTAGGATGCAGGGAAGCGGGAGTGAAAACTGTAGCATGCAAGGAAGCGGGAGTGAAGAATGTAGCATACAGGGAAGCGGGAGTGACGACTGTATTTAGCATGCAGGGAAGCGGGAGTGAAGACTGCATGTAGCATGCAGGGAAGCTGGAGTGAAGACTGTAGCATGCGGGGAAGCGGTAGTGAAGACTGTAGCATGCGGGGAAGCGGGAGTGAAGACTGTGTGTAGTATGCAGGGAAGCTGGAGTGAAGACTGTAGCAAGTAGGGAAGCGGAAGTGAGGACTGTAGCATGCAGGGAAGCGGGAGAGAAGAATGTAGCATGCAAAGAAGCGGAAGTGAAGACTGCAGCATGCAGGAAAGCGAGAGTGAAGACTGTAGCATGCGGGGAAGAGGGAGTGATGACTGTATGTAGCATGCAGGGAAGCGGGAGTGAAGACTGTAGCATGCAAGGAAGTCGGAGTGAAGACTGTAACATGCAGGGAAGCGGGAGTGAAAACGGTATGTAACATGCAAGGAAGAGGGAGTGAAGACTGAAGCATGCAAGGAAGTGGGAGTGAATAATAGGCTGAAATATATACTAGGGCATAAGAAAGGAATTTATAGGCGTATCAAAAGAGGCGAGGGTCATCTTATGAATCAGTATATTGACATTAAGAGGGACATTAAAAATGGGATAAGAAAAGCTAAAAGGGACTATGAATTTAATTAAAGTTGCTAGGGATTCTAAAACTAACCCAAAAAGTTTTTTCCGGGTATATAGAACAAAAGTTAGAGATAAGATAGGTCCCCTTAAAAATACCTATGGGCATCTTACTGACAAAGAGAATGAAATGTGCTCGATTTTTAATAATTAATTCCTCTCAGTTTTTACACAGGAAGACACTAACAATATTCCAGTAATTAATTTTTATTGTGGGCTAGAAGAAGATAAATTATGTAACATCACAGTCACTAGTGAAATGGTTGTGAAGCAGATAAACAGACTGAAGCAAAATAAGTCGCCGGGTCCTGCTGAGGTTTTTTCAAGGGTTCTTAAGGAATGCAAAATGGAACTCTGTGAACCATTAACTAATATTTTTAATTTATCTCTTCAAATAGGTGTAGTGTCTGATATGTGGAAGATGGCCAATGTAACTCCTATTTTTAAAACAGGGGACAAGTCGTTACCGTCAAATTACCGCCCAATAAGCCTGACCTCAATTGTAGGCAAATTACTAGAGTCAATTATAGCTGAGATTATAAGAAGCCATCTCGATAAGCATAGCTTGATTAATGATACTCAGCATGGATTCACAAGAGGCCGGTCTTGTCTAACTAATTTATTAACTTTCTTCAGTAAAGCTTTTGAGGCTGTTGACCACGATAAAGAATTTGATATTATTTACTTAGATTTTAGTAAGGCTTTTGATAGAGTTCCGCACCATAGACTGTTAAAGAAAGTGGCAGCTTAAGGTATTGCGGGAAAAGTGCTCTTGTGGATCTAGTCATGGCTCACTGACAGGAAGCAGAGAGTGTCCATAAATGGGGTTAAATCCGAGTGGGGATCTGTAACAAGTGGCGTTCCACAGGAATCAGTCTTGGGCCCGTTGTTGTTTATAATATATATCAATGATCTTGAGGGGGAATTACTAGTGATATGAGCAAATTCGCCGATGACACAAAGATAGGTAGGATAATTGATTCAAACGTAGATGTTATGGAACTTCAGGAGGATTTAAACAAACTCTATTCTTGGTCAGAAAAGTGGCAGATGCAGTTCAATGTAGATAAATGCAAGGTTCTGAAGCTTGGGAGTGCCCATAACCCTAGTACATATAAGTTAAATGATGTAGAACTTAGCCATACAGATTGCGAAAAGGACTTGGGGGTTATGGTGAGCAGCAACCTTAAACCAAGACAGCAATGCCTAAGCATACGTAATAAGGCAAAAAGATTACTGGGATTTGTATCAAGAAGTGTAAGCAACAGAAGTCCAGAGGTCATACTGCAGCTTTATACATCATTAGTAAGGCCTCACCTAGATTATGCAGCTCAGTTCTGGTCTCCATATTACAGAATGGACATAAATTCGTTAGAAAACATTCAGCGTAGGATGACTAAATTAATACATAGCATTAGAAATCTTCCTTATGAAGAAAGATTGAAGACTCTTAAGTTACATTCACTTGTTAGACGAAGAATGAGGGGAGACCTGATCGAAGTGTATAAGTGGAAGATAGGTATTAATAAAGGGGATATTAATAAGGTCTAGAGGATGTCTCTCCAAGAGAGAACCCGCAGTAATGGATTTAAATTAGATAAGTTTAGATTCAGAAAGGACATAGGAAAGTATTGGTTTGGAAATAGGGTAGTAGATGAGTGGAACAGTCTACCTAGTTGGGTTATTGAGGCTGGGACTTTGGGTAGTTTCAAATTTAGGTTGGATAAGTACATGAGTGGGAGGGGTTGGATTTCAGTGGGACTTTCACATCAGAGCTTATTTCTTGGGTGGCATTGAAAATTGGGTTGGGCAAATGGTTTGTTAGTGGGATGAATTGTAAAGGACCTGCCTAGTATGGGCCAACAGGCCTGCTGCAGTGTTCCTCCTTTCTTATGTTCCTATGATCTTATTCAGGGAAGCGAGAGTGAAGACTGTAGCATGCAGGGAAGTGGGAGTGAAGGCAGTATCATGCGGGGTAAGCAGAGTGAAGAATGTATGTAGCATGCTGGGAAGCGGGAGTGAAGACTTTAGCATGGAAGGAAGTGGGAGTGAAGACTGTAGCATGCAGGGAAGCGGAAATGAAGACTGTATGTACATTGCAGGAAAGCAGGAGTGAAGACTGTATGTAACATGCAGGGAAGCGGGAGTGAAGACTGTTGCATTCAGGGAAGCGGAAGTGAAGACTGTAGCATGCAGGGAAGCGGGAGAGGAGAATGTAGCATGCAAAGAAGCGGAAGTGAAGACTGTAGCATGCAGGGAAGCGAGAGCGAAGACTGTAGCATGCGGAGAAGCTGGAGTGATGACTGTAGCATGCAGGGAAGCGGGAGTGAAGACTGTAGCATGCAGGGAAGCGGGAGTGAAGACGGTATGTAACATGCAAGGAAGAGGGAGTGAAGACTGTAGCATGCAAGGAAGTGGGAGTGAAGACTGTAGCATACAGGGAAGCGAGAGTGAAGAATGTAGCTTGCAGGGAAAGCGGAAATGAAGATTGTAGCATGCAGGGAAGCGGGAGTGAAGAGTGTAAGTAGCATGCAGGGAAGCGGGAGGGAAGACTGTATGTAACATGCAGGGAAGCGGGAGTGAAGACTGTAGCATGCAATGAAGTGGGAGTGAAGACTTTAGCATGCAGGGAAGCGGGAGTGAAGAATTTATATAGCATGCAGGGAAGCGGGAGTGAAGAGTGTAGCATGAGGGGAAGCGGGAGTGAAGACTCTATGTAGCATGCAGGGAAGCAGGAGTGAAGAAGGTAGCATGCAGTGAAGCGGGAGTGAAGAGTGTAGAATGCAGAGAAGCGGAAGTGAAGACTGTAGCATGCAGGGAAGTGGGAGTGAAGGCTGTAGCATGCGGGGTAAGCAGAGTGAAGACTGTATGTAGCATGCTCGGAAGCGGGAGTGAAGACTTTTGCATGCAAGGAAGTGGGAGTGAAAACTGTAGCATGCAGGGAAGCGGGAGTGAAGACTGTATGTAACATGCAGGGAAGCGAGAGTGAAGACTGTAGCATGCAAGGAAGTGGGAGCGAAGACTGTAGTATGCAGGGAAGCGGGAGTGAAGACTGTATGTAACATGCAGGGAAGCGAGAGTGAAGACTGTAGCATGCAAGGAAGTGGGAGTGAAGACTGTAGCATGCAGTGAAGCTGGAGTGAAGACTGAAGCATGCAGGTAAGCGTGAGTGAAGACTGTAGCATGCAGGTAAGCGGGAGTGAAGACTGTAGCATGCAGGTAAGCGGGAGTGAAGACTGTAGCATGCAGGTAAGCGGGAGTGAAGACTGTAGCATGCAGGGAAGCGTGAGTGAAGACTGTAGCATGCAGGTAAGCGGGAGTGAAGACTGTAGCATGCAGGTAAGCGGGAGTGAAGACTGTAGCATGCAGGTAAGCGGGAGTGAAGACTGTAGCATGCAGGTAAGCGGGAGTGAAGACTGTAGCATGCAGGAAAACGGTAGTGAAGACTGTAGCATGCAGGGAAGCGGGAGTGAAGATTGTAGCATGCAGGGAAGCGGGAGTGAAGACTGTAGCATGCAGGGAAGCGGGAGTGAAGATTGTAGCATGCAGGGAAGCGGGAGTGAAGATTGTATGTAATGTGCAGGGAAGCGGGAGAGAAGACTGTAGCATGCAGGGAAGCGGGAGTGAAGACTGTAAGTAGCATGCAGGGAAGCGGGGGTGAAGACTGTAGCATGCAGGGAATCGTGAGTGAGGACTGTATGTAGCATGCAGTGAAGCGGGAGTGAGGACTGCAACATGCAGAGACGCGGAAGTGAAGACTGTACCATGCAGGGAAGCGGGAGGGTAGACTGTAGCATGCAAGGAAGTGGGAGTGAAGTCTGTGGCATGCAGGGAAGCGGGATTGAAGAGTGTATGTAGCATGCAGGAAAGCGGGAGTGAAGCCTGTATGTAGCATGCAGGGAAGCGGGAGTGAAAACTGTATGTAGCATGCAGTGAAGCGGGAGTGAAGACTGTAGTATGCCGGGAAGCGGCAGTGAAGACTGTAGCATGCAGGGAAGCATGAGTGAAGACTGAAGCATGCAGGGAAGCGGGAGTGAAGACTGTAGCATGCTGGGAAGCGGGAGCGAAGACTGTATGTAGCATGCAGGGAAGCGGGAGTGAAGACTGTATGTAGCATGCGGGGAAGCGGGAGTGAAGACTGCAGCATGCAGGGAAGCAGGAGTGAAAAGTGTAGCATGCAGGGAAGCGGGAGTGAAGACTGTAGCATGCTGGGAAGCGGGAGCGAAGACTGTATGTAGCATGCAGGGAAGCGGGAGTGAAGACTGAATGTAGCATGCAGGGAAGCGGGAGTGAAGACTGTAGCATGCAGGGAAGCGGGAGTGAGGACTGTATGTAGAATGCAGTGAAGCGGGAGTGAGGACTGCAGCATGCAGAGACGCGGAAGTGAAGAATGTTCCATGCAGGGAAGCGGGAGGGAAGACTGTAGCATGCAAGGAAGTGGGAGTGAAGTCTTTAGCATGCAGGGAAGCGGAAGTGAAGATTGTATCATGCAGGGAAGCGGGAGGGAAGACTGTAGCATGCAAGGAAGTGGGAGTGAAGTCTGTGGCATGCAGGGAAGCGGGATTGAAGACTGTATGTAGCATGCAGGAAAGCGGGAGTGTAGACTGTGTGTAGCATGCAGGGAAGCGGCAGTGAAGACTGTAGCATTCAGGGAAGCGGACGTGAAGATTGTAGGACGCGAAGAAGCGGGAGTGAAGACTGTATGTAGCATGCAGGGAAGCGGCAGTGAAGACTGTAGCATTCAGGGAAGCGGACGTGAAGATTGTAGGACGCGAAGAAGCGGGAGTGAAGACTGTATGTAGCATGCAGGGAAGCGGGAGTGAAGACTGTAGCATGCGGGGAAGCGGGAGTGAAGACTGTAACATGCAGGGAAGCGGGAGTGAAGGCTGAAGCATGCAGGGAAGCGGGAGTGAAGATTGTAGCATGCAGGGAAGCGGTAGTGAAAACTGTATGTAGCATGCAGGGAAGCGGGAGTGAAGACTGTAGCATGCAGGGAAGCGGTAGTGAAAACTGTATGTAGCATGCAGGGAAGCGGGAGTGAAGACTGTAGCATGCAGGGAAGCGGAAGTGAAGACTGCATGTAGCATGCAGGGAAGCGGGAGTGAAGACTGTAGCATGTAGGGAAGCGGGAGTGAAGATTGTATGTGGCATGCAGGGAAGCGTGAGTGAAGACTGTATGTAGCATGCAGGGAAGCGGGAGAGAAAACTGTATCATGCAGGGAAGCGGGAATGAAGACTGTAGCATGCAGGGAAGCGGGAGTGAAGGCTGTAGCATGCAGGGAACCGGGAGTGAAGACTGTTTGTAGCATGCAGGGAAGCGGGAGTTAGAACTTCAGTATGCAGGGAAGCGGGAGTGAAGACTGTAGCATGCAGGGAAGCGGGAGTGAAAACTGTATGTAGCAATCAGGGAAGCAGGAGTGAAGACTGTAGGATGCAAGGAAGCGGGAGAGAAGACTGTAGCATGCGGGGAAGCGGGAGTGAAGACTGTATGTAGCATGTAGGGAAGCGGAAGTGAAAACTGTAGCATGCAGGGAAGCGGGAGTGAAGACTGTAGCATGTGGAGAAGCGGGAGCGAAGACTGTATGTAGCATGCAGGGAAGCGGGAGTGAAGACTGTAGCATGCAAGGAAGTGGGAGTGAAGACTGTAGCATGAGGGGAAGCGGGAGTGAAGACTGTAGCATGCAAGGATGCTGGCCTGAAGACTGTATGTAGCTTGCAGGGAAGCGGGAGTGAAGACTGTAGCATGCAAGGAAGTGGGAATGATGACTGTAGCATTTAGGGAAGCGGGAGTGAAGATTGTATGTAGCATGCAAGGAAGCGGGCGTGAAGACTGTAGCATGCGGGGAAGCGGGTGTGAAGACTGTATGTAGCATGCAGGGAAGCGGGAGTGAAGACTGTAGCATGCATGGAAGTGGGAGTGAAGATTGTAGCATTAAGGGAAGTGGGAGTGAAGGCTGTAGCATGCAGGGAAGCGGGAGCGATGTCTGTAGCATGCAGGGAAGCGGGAGTGTAGAATACAGCATGCGGGAAAGTGGGAGTGAAGGCTGTAGCATGCAGGGAAGCGGGAGTGAAGATTGTAGCATGCGGGGAAGTAGGAATGAAGGCTGTAGCATGCAGGGAAGCGGGAGTGAAGATTGTAGCATGCGGGGAAGTAGGAATGAAGGCTGTAGCATGTAGGGAAGCGGGAGTGAAGATTGTAGCATGCGGGGAAGTAGGAATGAAGGCTGTAGCATGCAGGGAAGCGGGAGTGAAGATTGTAGCATGCGGGGAAGTAGGAATGAAGGCTGTAGCATGCAGGGAAGCGGGAGTGAAGATTGTAGCATGCGGGGAAGTAGGAATGAAGGCTGTAGCATGCAGGGAAGCGGGAGTGAAGATTGTAGCATGCGGGGAAGTAGGAATGAAGGCTGTAGCATGCAGGGAAGCGGGAGTGAAGATTGTAGCATGCGGGGAAGTAGGAATGAAGGCTGTAGCATGTAGGGAAGCGGGAGTGAAAATTGTAGCATGTGGGGAAGTGGGAGTGAAGGCTGTAGCATGCAGGGAAGCGGGAGTGAAGACCGTAACATGCAGGGAAGCGGGAGTGTAGAATGCAGCATGCTGTGAAGTGGGAGTGAAGGATTTAGCATGCAGGGAAGCGGGAGTGTAGAATGCAACAAGCGGGGAAGCGAGTGTAACAAGGTCTGCGTATAAGAAATACAGAAAAATCTCTCCACAAGGTCGACAACACTGCAGTGCATGTAACCAGGTCGACAACACTGAAGTGCATGTAACCAGGTTGACAACACTGAAGTGCATGTAACCAGGTCGACAACACTGAAGTGCATGTAACCAGGTTGACAACACTGAAGTGCATGTAACCAGGTCGACAACACTGAAGTGCATGTAACCAGGTCGACAACACTGCAGTGCATGTAACCAGGTTGACAACACTGAAGTGCATGTAACCAGGTCGACAACACTGAAGTGCATGTAACCAGGTCGACAACACTGCAGTGCATGTAACCAGGTTGACAACACTGAAGTGCATGTAACCAGGTCGACAACACTGCAGTGCATGTAACCAGGTTGACAACACTGAAGTGCATGTAACCAGGTCGACAACACTGCAGTGCATGTAACCAGGTTGACAACACTGAAGTGCATGTAACCAGGTCGACAACACTGCAGTGCATGTAACCAGGTCGACAACACTGCAGTGCATGTAACCAGGTCGACAACACTGAAGTGCATGTAACCAGGTCGACAACACTGCAGTGCATGTAACCAGGTCGACAACACTGCAGTGCATGTAACCAGGTCGACAACACTGCAGTGCATGTAACCAGGTCGACAACACTGCAGTGCATGTAACCAGGTCGACAACACTGCAGTGCATGTAACCAGGTCGACAACACTGCAGTGCATGTAACCAGGTCGACAACACTGCAGTGCATGTAACCAGGTCGACAACGACGATGACTGTGTCTTGCGCTGTTCTACACATCCTTCTTATTTACTCGAACAAAGAACAATTGATCTGAAGAGAATCAAACGTTGCAAGGCTCCACTGTACTGAAATATTCTTAATTGCTAATTCTAACGACATTGAACAAAGTTCTGGTAATTACATCATCTCAGGAACTCCTGCACATAATACATCTCTGTGGTGGTCACCTGCTGCTACGTGACACAGTAGTTAGATGACCTGATGCCTTCACCTGCTGCTACGTGACACAGTAGTTAGATGACCTGATGCCTTCACCTGCTGCTACGTGACACAGTAGTTAGATGACCTGATGCCTTCACCTGCTCTTCATCAACGACATATTTTGTCCACTACATATTCTGTGATTTCTCAGTCTTTGAACTGATGAAGGTTCCAGGACCGATATATATCTAATAAAGATGTCCTTCTATATTACTGGTAACATTAAAACTACTTTCATCGATCGGTCGTTAGTTTTTAATTAAAGAACAATTAGTCTATCTTCAATTATAGTAAAGTTTAAGGAATGAAAAAAATGTCGACGTAATTTGAATATACCTTAAAATATATAATTTGATCAGTGTGGCATGCAAAAAGTACGTAACCTTTATTCGGTGCATGTACACACACTCATTGGAAGGCTGTCTCCCCCAACCAGCGAACCAGGTGCTAAGGGTTAACGATGGGGCTCCATCGTTCAATCAGTACCCAGGTTCCAGCCAATGAGAAGATGGTTTTGGCAATCGCAGAGGTGTTGTGGGTATCACTCTCCTGTCTGCCCTTGTCATTCCCATTCTAGAGCTGGTTGAAGCACGGTCTGCTCTCTAGTGGCTTCCATTCTTCCTTGCTTACCGTGGAGTGCACTAATACCTATCGCTGTACATAGTGTACATACTTCTGTTCTTACTTGGTGAAGGATAATATAAGTCAAAAGTTTTTCTGCTGTGTTTATTTTGCTCCCTTTACACCCAGGATAACAGGCCTTTAGATTGCTGGGTTGTAATAATCAGTGACTCTCAACGCAAAGGGGAACTTATACCTGACAAATTTACTAAGCTTTTCACTGAGTATTTGAGACGGTAACCCATGGTAAAGAATTTGTTATTGTGTATACGGAATTTAACAAGATGGTTATTAGAGTAGCACATAAGACACCGTAGGGGGAAGAAGCTACGCAGTGAATAAGAGAAATTATCTCAAGAATCGAGAAATGATTAATCAATAGGCAACTTGAGTTCGCATAAATAAGGAGAAATCAGAAAGGATCCAATGCAAGTGGTGTTCTACGAGGGTAAGTACTGGGTCTCTTGTTATTCAGAATACACATTAACAACATGAGTGAGGGAATACATAGCAACCTAAGCCAGTTTGGCGATGACAGTAAATTAGTCCGTCAAATAAATTCTGATGAGGATGATAAACACTTCAAGATGGTCAGGGTAAGTTGATGCTGTGCTCGGAGAAGCAGCAGCTGCAGTTTAATATGGGTTATGTAAGACTCTGTCTCTGGGAAGAGAAATTAACCATTGCATGAATAATCTGAAAAATAAAGATCTTAACAAATTCCCACTACAGGCAGCACACTCCACCAATATTCAAAACTCTAAACCTACTCACAATACAAAACATCCATACTTATTACTGCACCTACTACATACATAGAACACTTAACTCTGACATAAACCCTCCCCTCAAACATCTCCTTACCAACCTCAACAGAACACATGACCATAACACAAGGCACAGATCACTCTTTGATGTTCCTCGTGTCCATCTCACACTATGTAAAAACTCAATGCACATAAAAGGCCCTAAAATCTGGAACTCACTACCTGTGAATATAAAAGAAACACTACCTGTTTATAAATTCAAGTCTCTTCTCAAAGATCACTTACTCACCCACAACTAAATAAATACTGAATAATTGTATCTCATAAATTGTATCTCATATATGTATCTCATTATTGTATCTCATAAATGTCAACCTGTGACCCAATCAAACTTTGTTACTATTTAACTTCATTACCTAACATAATACTCCATTCTAGTAATTACACAGCAACACAGTAATGACCATATAACCTGTCTTTGTAATACTCATTTGTACTAAATTGTTATCTGTTTTACAATAATTTTTGTACCACTGAATATATCATTGAATAGTTAATCTTAAGTTAATTTTTATCCTGCCCGTAATGTTCTGCATACAAGGTGCTGTGGCATGCTGCACTTTAAAAATTGTATTCCTTGTACTTCTCTGTATCCTGTTCAAATAAATAAATAAATAAATAAATAAATAAATAAATAAATAAATAAATAAATAAATTAAAATGAATGTGAGAAAAAGGCTTAGGAGTTCTAGTGAGAAGGAAACTAAAGCCAAGTAGACAGTGCACAAGTGTTCACAATGAAGCTAATAGAAATCTTGGATTTATATCAAGAAGTACAAGTAACAGAAATCTTCTGGTTATACTTCATTATTCACATCACTGATAAAGTGTCATTGAACAAAATGGCTGTAAGTGTGCTGGATAACAGAGACGATGACTAAACTGATCCCTGTAACAGAAATGTTTCCTTCTAAGATAGTCTGAGGAGAGGAGGATCACGAGAGGATATGACTAAAGTGTAAAAATGGAAAAGCAGAATAAAAGGAGAGTAAATAAAATACTAAAAGCATGTTGTCAAGACACAACTCTCAGCAGATGGTTCCATTTGGAGATAAATAACTTTAGCAAGGTTATAGGGAAGCATGAGAATGAGTGCAATAAAAGTAACGTTATTAATTAATATGATAATATTGAGCAGGTTTAATAAGAGGCACATTAGTGGGTGTGGGTGAGTGTGCATTAGACCTGTCAATCACAGGCTGATAGGCCTACTGCAGTGCCTCACTCTGTTCTTATCAGCGTCAAGGCTGTGAAGGGTGAACACTAACTGCTGTGTCTAAGTATGTCATTGTGAAAATAGGAGCTTGTCACCTACCCATAAATAACAAAAAGGCACAATACCGTGACTGGAACGATACACAAATAACCCGCACATAAAAGAGAGAAGCTTACGACGACGTTTCGGTCCGACTTGGACCATTGACAAAGTCACACTAACAGAGGTGGAGCAGGACGGCTATATATAGGCAGGAAGAGGTGGTGGTAGTAGTAGTAGTAGTAGTAGTAGTAGTAGTAGTAGTAGTAGTAGTAGTAGTAGTACAAGAGTTGTATATAATACCGACAAGATGAAATTAAGACACATGCACAACACAGTATGAGTGTCACTTAATACCACCATACCACTCTGTAAGTATGAATGTTACTTGTCTACCACCACACTGTCACTATAAGTATCAGTGTCACCTACTATCACACTGTCACTATGAGTATCACTTACCTACGACCACACTGTCACTATGAGTGTCACTTACCTACTGCTACACTGTCACTATGAGTGTCACTTACCTACTATCATACTGTCACTTTACTTACCTACTATCACACTGTCACTATGAGTGTCACTTACCTACTACCACACTGTCACTATGAGTGTCACTTACCTACTACCACACTGTCACTATGAGTGTCACTTACCTACTACCACACTGTCACTATGAGTATCACTTACCTACTACCACACTGTCACTATGAGTGTCACTTACCTACTACCACACTGTCACTATGAGTGTCACTTACCTACTACCACACTGTCACTATGAGTGTCACTTACCTACTACCACACTGTCACTATAAGTGTCACTTATTTACTACCACACTGTCACTATGAGTGTCACTTACCTACTACCACACTGTCACTATGAGTGTCACTTACCTACTACCACACTGTCACTATGAGAGTCACTTACTTACTACCACACTGTCACTATGAGTGTCACTTACCTACTACCACACTGTCACTATGAGTATCACTTACCTACTACCACACTGTCACTATGAGTGTCACTTACCTACTACCACACTGTCACTATGAGTGTCACTTACCTACTACCACACTGTCACTATGAGTGTCACTTACCTACTACCACACTGTCACTATGAGTGTCACTTACCTACTACCACACTGTCACTATGAGTGTCACTTACCTACTGCTACACTGTCACTATGAGTGTCACTTACCTACTATCACACTGTCACTATGAGTGTCACTTACCTACTATCACACTGTCACTATGAGTGTCACTTACCTACTACCACACTGTCACTATGAGTGTCACTTACCTACTACCACACTTGTGGAGAAATTTTCTCCAGGAGGGGGGTATCAGCCCCCTTCAGCCCTTCAGCCCCCTTCAGCCCTCTCAGCCCTGAGGGGCCACTCAGAGGGGGCGAGCGTCTTGTTTACTGCTAGAGTGAGTAATTGATCACAGATGCTATGCCACGTAAGTCAAGTGACCTCTGCTCCTTGCAGCGGTGTTGCAACGTGTATTTTTATAAGAGACAGTACATCTCTTATTTAGCAGGACAATTAAGGAAAATCCTGCTCCCACTTTATTACCATAGTAAAGATGTACATTGTTGTCTATGATTAAGACAGCAAGAAACAAACATTTGCTTTGCTTCATCGAGGAGGTGACAGGGATGCAAGGTACTAGGTCAGCGTTTTTTTTTTTTGTGCTAGGGCAGTGACGGCATGGAGCGGTGTGACGACGCCAGACTAACTTTGACTCTACTACGAGACACTGACGCCAGGATAACCAGCAAAGGATACTGATCTGTGCGTTAGTGTGAACAAAGTGCCTCTAACACAAACACTTAGAGAAGTGTGATCAGCTTCTCTTGTGATACATTGTGAACAATAAAGACAAATCTTGTTGAACATAGTGTACCAGTGTGCGTTTCCTAGACAATGGAAGACGTGGACATCCAAGGACACTTCATCTTCTATCAAGTCACCGATATCTGTCGAAGGTGTTGAGAACACCATAGCTCACGTTACAAAGAGCAAGGTATGTTACGAATTTCTTGTAGATCGGGGGATTGCGCAATTCTTGAGTCACAAGGAGTTTGTAATCAACCTATAATCGGCAGTAAGGTGTGGACTTTTGAGTCCAAACAAGTAAGTATTCATCAGCCATCATCGAATGAAATATGCTGACATAACACCCCCTAGGGGTAATTTATACTTACAAATTGTATCTCTTGACAGCCCACTGTTGTGATGGTTTCGACAGCTTCTAGACCTCGTCTGCAGGGGCAGCTGTGTAGACGATTTGCTGTCATTTATCAGCTAAGTGTTCATTATACATATTTATAATGAACACAGCAGGTAAGGCCAAATATTCTCAACAGAGTATTGGTCGTGTTCGAACCGGATAAAGACCACACTGTGGTCCAAATATGTTGTACTACAGTGTACAAATAACCTATGAGCCAAGGTCCTTCGAAAAAAGCTGTAAAACTAGTGTTTTACAATATAAATCAGTATAAATGAGTCCCTCCAGACTCAATCACAGAGAATGGGCAGCCAAAAGAAAACGGGCGCTCACCCAGCATTCACCCAAAAGAAAACGGGCGCTCACCCAGCGGACACCCAAAGAAAACGGGAGCTGGGTGACTCACCCACACCCTGCAACCACTGCTCCAATCTCGAGAAAATGCTGATTAATACAACAACTACCCAAATGATGTTGTTTGTCTGAGTGTATATATACACATAGTGTTTATAATGTTTATAGACAGAAATTAAGAGACAAGATTGTGTTAAAGTTTGTTTCTTATAGATTTACCTGTTATATTAAAGGAACTTATATAAGTGTAAGCTTTCAAATATATATTAACAGTGAAATTTATATATGTGTAAGTAATATTCACGTGTGATTACAGTTATACAGTGACATTTATAGTGTATAGTGAATGAAGTGTATAACATCGTTATTTATGATTAATCATCATGGGCAGGCTGACACAGCAAACTCTAAGCCAAAACAACAGCCACATGTACGGTGTACCCTTCATGGTCATTGACCCTGAGGTTAAGCTTAGTGGGTCAGTAGTGTCTGACTCGATTATTGCTGACTTAAGCATAACAAAAACTCAGCTGTTTATAGCAGTACAGTGTTTTATAAACACTCTAAGTGTGGTGCTAGAATTTTCAGTATACCATTAAAATGGCTTGTTTGAAAACTCAGTTTCAGTCTTTACAGACTAAGATTACACAATTAGAAAATCTAATTTCAGTCTGTCTAGGATTAACTCAAGATACAAACATAGATTTTGATGATCTTGAGGTCAAGTTTGGATTATTTACACAGCGTCTGGAAATAATTAATTCAGACTATACACATTATGAAAATAAATTTCTTGAATCAGATCCATCTGAAGATGAAATTAAAAATGTTTTGGATACTTTTAGTGATCAACAATTAAGGTGGACAGGAGTACAGGCTATCTGCCGTAAAACTCTGTCACAGAGACCTACTGTAACTAGTGGTCAAACACCTGTTACACCTGTAACAACAAGTGTCCCATTACCAAGCTTACCTACATTGTCATTACCTATTTTCCAAGGTCATAATTATGAAGAATTCATTAGTGGTTTTCAATCCATAGTAAATTCACGAACTGACATAGATGAGATTGCCAAGTTCAATTATCTTAAATGTCTTGTGAAGGGAGAACCCTATGAACTGATTAAGTCATTTCCGGTGGTTAAAGACAATTATCAAATAGCCTTACGTGTCTTAGCAGACAATTACTTTGATGATGACAAGGCTAGAGTTAGACATGCAGTCTTAATATCAAGCTTGAAGCCACCCAAACATTGTTTTTCAGACTTACAGGCATTTAGAATTATATTAGACAATAGTCTCAGATCTCTAGATGCTAAATATGACCTAGGACAATGTGATTGGTTTATCAGTGGTATTGTACAAGATAAGTTGTCACCACAAACTATTGAACGATTAAATATTATGTTCAATAAACGCTATTTCACTTGTGAGGAAATTAGCAATGGTTTACAAACAATAGTTTCATGCATGCAAGCAACGAGACAAGATGAAAAATCCACAAATCCAGTGGATAATAAACCTTCAACTCAGTATAAAAAGAGTATACCTACTCCCACTAAATCACATAATGGGAAATCCCATATAGGCATTTATCAAGCTGTGAATACAATAGACAGTAAACAGACTGTCATACATAAACGTACTCCAAAATGTGTACTTTGTGATGGAACACATTGGGCACAGTATTGTAGTCAATACACATCAATGGAGGCACGTAAACAACGTGTTCATCAGCTGAAAAGGTGCATCAAGTGTTTAGGTGAACACAAGGGAGGAAAATGCTCACTGAAGAAGTGTTTTAAATGCAAGGGTATGCATCATACAGCATTATGCCCAAATACTTTTGCTGAACAGCAGCAGACTTCCACAGAATCAGGAAGTCAACAAGCAACAGCATTAAATGTGAGAGATAAGTTTAAAGCAACTGCTCTCCCGATAGCTCGAGTTGAGTTATCTAATAAATTACACAAAACCAATGTGCTAACACTATTTGATCAAGGCTCACAAAGGTCCTTCATAAGAAGAACAGTGTTGCAGAAACTGAATAAACAACCCTATGCCAAAATACAGTTAGATATAGCTGGTTTTTTCCATAATTCTGGTAAACAGACATATGACCTAGCCAAAATCACTGTTGGTCTAGGAAACAGGAAAAAGACAGTAGAAGCTGTGGTAGTAGATGATTTGCCTAAGTCTGTGCAGATCCAGGGATTAAAAGAAACAGTTGCAGCACTGAAAGCAGCTAAGGTCAAGTTAGCCTGTCCTGACATACAGACAGACACAATTAGTCCAATTGATTTAATCATTGGAAGTGATTATTATCACTGTTTTGTGCAAAATATAGTAAGTACACATGATGTTCACTTGCTGAAAACAGCAGGAGGCCACATGATATGTGGTCCCATTCCCTCTCAAAGTGGGAAAGAAGCTGATATTGATTCAGTGGAAAATGTACTAGTTACGAGAATAACCGCTGATCATGTACCACAGCAAAAATTATCATTACTGGAAGAAATGAATGAACCAGTTGATAAGTTGTGGGATTTAGATGCGATAGGTATTGATGTAAATAAACCAAGCCCACAAGAGTCTCAGACTTATAACCAATATTTGGACACTCAAATATAAAGATGGACAGTATTGGGTTAGGTTACCATGGATATTAAATCCACCACATCTGCCTAGCAATTATCGCATGGCTTTCGGACAGATGAAAGCACAAATACATGAGCTCAGGAAGAATCCAGAGCTACTGACTGTCTATGATAATATCATACAAGAACAGTTGGACAATAAATTCATTGAGGAAATAGTCGAAGATAAGTTGAAGACAAACGCTCATTATCTCCCGCACCATGGAGTCAGAAAAGATTCTGAAACCACTCCACTACGTGTTGTATATAATTGCAGCGCACGTGCAAATAAAGATGTAGCAAGTCTTAATGACTGTCTGATGACCGGACCCTCACTAACTGAGAAGCTTGGAGACGTGCTTATGAAATTTCGCACAAACCCATATGCCTACACGGCTGATATTTCCAAGGCTTTCTTAAGAGTAGGACTACAAGAAATAGATAGAGATTATACTCGATTCTTGTGGCCTGAAAATCCACATGATCTTCAAAGTCCTGTGAAAACTTATCGTTTCAAATCAGTATTATTTGGTGCAATATCCTCTCCATTGTTACTAGAAGCTACTCTAAATACACATTTGAAGAAATCTGAAAGTCCCTTCAAAGAAATCTTAAAGAAAAGTTTCTATGTGGACAATCTTCAAGGTACTGTGAATAAAGAGGAGGATTTGAAATCCTTATACAGAGAAGCTAACAAGGAGATGAAAGAAGCAAATATGCCTCTAAGGATGTGGAATACAAATTCAAAGCAATTAAGGGAACTTATCAAAGAAGATTTCCCTGAAACTGAAATTCCTGATTGCAACAATATGCTGGGACTTAATTGGAACACACAGGAAGATACTTTGAGTCTCAAAAGGATAAACAATAAATCATGCAGTACACTCACTAAACGTAGTTTACTGTCAGAGGTATCACAATGTTTTGATCCTCTAGGACTCGTCTCACCGATTACCATAAAGGGTAAAATGCTTATGCAAGATGCATGGAAGCTCAAAATTGGATGGGATGAGAACTTGCCTCTAGAAATGAGTCAAGCATGGGATGAAATATCCAAGGAGTTTAAACAACTTCATCAAATTAAATTTCCCAAACAAATAGGTCAAGAGGGAAACAAGTACACATTACATGTGTTCTGTGATGCGTCAACCAGAGGTTATGGCGCTGTAGCTTACATGAGTAATGCTGAAGGAAGTACACTAATTACTTCAAAGGCCACGGTAGCACCCTTGAAGGTCAGAACAGTACCACAATTGGAACTGACAGCACTCTATGTAGGTACAAAATTAGCTGTCTATCTCAACAAAGTACTTGATCATCTCACTATTGAGAAAACCGTGATCTGGAGTGATAATGAGGCAGTTCTCCAGTGGTTAAGAAATAATAAGAGTAAGCTGGTCTATGTACAGAACAGAGTAGCAGAAATAAAAGAGATGCAGAGAGATTATCTCTTTCTTCACGTCTCTACCCAAGAGAATCCAGCTGACATGTTGTCACGTGGTGTCCCACTCAAGAAATTTGTGGATAATAAATTATGGCTCCACGGACCGAACTGGCTCTCTAATGAAAATAACTGGCCTCAGCAAAAAGCTCACATTATGCCAGAAGAAACAGTCTGCTTGAACACAGCAGAAATAAGTTGTGTAAATACTGCAGACACAACAGAAATAGTCATTGATGGATCTAATTACTCATCTTTGGGTAAACTCTTAAGAGTTACAGCTCTTGTCTTTAAATTCATTAAAGGAATTAAACCTGATTATGAATGTCTTGAACCCATTAAATACTGGGTGAAACTAATACAGAAAGACGTTTTCTCTACAGAATATAAATTTCTAGAAACACAAGATAAATCCCCAAAGAAACTTGTCATGATTAATTCTTTAGGACTTTATCTCGACTCAGAAAAGATTATAAGATGTCGAGGAAGAATTCATAATTCTTCACTACCTAAAGAAGCCATACATCCAATATTGATCCCCAAGAATCATTGGCTATCAAAACTGATTGTGCAAAACGCCCACAGTAACGTGTTACATGGTGGGGTAGCTGACACACTTTGTCATATACGACAATCCTACTGGATACCTCAAGGTCGACAAAGTGTGAAAAAACAAATAAAGGACTGTATTACTTGTCGTCACTACGATATGCGAGTATGTCAGTATCCAGGTCCACCTCCATATCCCTCTGAAAGAGTTTGTCATGTCACTCCATTTGAGGTGACAGGTGTAGATTATACTGGACCAATAATCTTAACCAAAACAGTTGACAAAGTTCCCATCAAGGTGTACATCTGTTTGTTCACTTGTGCTACAACTAGAGCAGTACATCTAGAAGTAGCCACTGACATGTCTGCTGAAACCTTTATCAAATTATTCAGAAGGTTTGCAGCCAGAAGGGCATGTCCCAGACTGATGATTTCAGATAATGCAACGAACTTTGTTGCTGGTGCTGCTTATATAAGCAAGATCTTTGATCAACCAGAAGTACAACAGATGCTGAATCAACGCAGATGTCGTTGGAGATACATTCCTCCTAAATCTCCATGGCACGGCGGATTTTATGAAAGAATGATCGGCATTGTAAAACGTTGTTTAAGGAAGACTCTTCATCGTCAGAGAATAGACTTAGAAGAATTCCGTACAGTTGTGACTGAAATAGAAAATAGAGTCAATAACAGACCTCTAACTTATGTTACCGATGATCTGGACAATTTAGAAGTGTTAAGTCCATCTAATTTACTCCATGGCAGAAGGCTCGAACCTGTTCCTCCCATGAATGATAAAGAAATCATAGAGGATCCTACTTATTTCGAACCTGAGCAACTCAGACGTAAATTCAAACACCTTAATAAAGTGATTGAATGTTGGGAGAAAATTTGGCGAGAAGACTATCTCACCTCATTGAGAGAACACTTCTATGGAGCTGGTGTTCCTGAAAATCATAAGTCCTTAAGACCTGGTGACATAGTGATTATCGACAATGATGGTCCGAGGTCCCAATGGCCACTTGGAAAAATTGTGACCGTATATCCTGATGCAAATGGAATCATCAGGACAGTTGATGTTTTGAGCAAAGCTGTAGTGAATAAGCGGACAATAAATAAACTAGTGCCGTTAGAATTACACAGTGTTGAAAACAAAATTAGTGATTCTACAGAAACCACACAGACTAAAGCTGTTCAGAAAAGACAAGCAGCAGTGGTGGCGAGTGAGAAAATCAAATTAATGTTAAGTGATGAATAGTTCACCTGCAGCGAACCTCCGCCGCCCCCCAGTGTGGAGAAATTTTCTCCAGGAGGGGGGTATCAGCCCCCTTCAGCCCTCTCAGCCCTGAGGGGCCACTCAGAGGGGGCGAGCATCTTGTTTACTGCTAGAGTGAGTAATTGATCACAGATGCTATGCCACGTAAATCAAGTGACCTCTGCTCCTTGCAGGGGTGTTGCAACGTGTATTTTTATAAGAGACAGTACATCTCTTATTTAGCAGGACAATTAAGGAAAATCCTGCTCCCACTTTATTACCATAGTAAAGATGTACATTGTTGTCTATGATTAAGACAGCAAGAAACAAACATTTGCTTTGCTTCATCGAGGAGGTGACAGGGATGCAAGGTACTAGGTCAGCGTTTTTTTTTTGTGCTAGGGCAGTGACGGCATGGAGCGGTGTGACGACGCCAGACTAACTTTGACTCTACTACGAGACACTGACGCCAGGATAACCAGCAAAGGATACTGATCTGTGCGTTAGTGTGAACAAAGTGTCTCTAACACAAACACTTAGAGAAGTGTGATCAGCTTCTCTTGTGATACATTGTGAACAATAAAGACAAATCTTGTTGAACATAGTGTACCAGTGTGCGTTTCCTAGACAATGGAAGACGTGGACATCCAAGGACACTTCAGCTTCTATCAAGTCACCGATATCTGTCGAAGGTGTTGAGAACACCATAGCTCACGTTACAAAGAGCAAGGTATGTTACGAATTTCTTGTAGATCGGGGGATTGCGCAATTCTTGAGTCACAAGGAGTTTGTAATCAACCTATAATCGGCAGTAAGGTGTGGACTTTTGAGTCCAAACAAGTAAGTATTCGTCAGCCATCATCGAATGAAATATGCTGACATAACACCCCCTAGGGGTAATTTATACTTACAAATTGTATCTCTTGACAGCCCACTGTTGTGATGGTTTCGACAGCTTCTAGACCTCGTCTGCAGGGGCGGCTGTGTAGACGATTTGCTGTCATTTATCAGCTAAGTGTTCATTATACATATTTATAATGAACACAGCAGGTAAGGCCAAATATTCTCAACAACACTGTCACTATGAGTGTCACTTACCTACTACCACACTGTCACTATGAGTGTCACTTACCTACTACCACACTGTCACTATGAGTGTCACTTACCTACTACCACACTGTCACTATGAGTGTCACTTACTACCACACTGTCACTATTAGCTTGAGTATCACTTTCCTACTGTCACCCTGTCATTATAAGTATCACTTAGCTACTATCACACTGTCACTATAAGTATGAGTGTCACTTACCTACTACCACACTGTCACTATAAGTATGAGTGTCACTTACCTACTACCACACTGTCATTATAAGTATGAGTGTCACCTACTACCACACTGTCACTATATGTATGAGTGTCACTTACCTACTACCACACTGTCACTGTAAGTATGACTGTCACATACCTACTACCACACTGTCACTATAAGTATGAGTGTCACTTACCTACTACCACACTGTCACTATAAGTATGAGTGTCACTTACCTACTACCACACTGTCACTGTAAGTATGACTGTCACATACCTACTACCACACTGTCACTATAAGTATGAGTGTCACTTACCTACTACCACACTGTCACTATAAGTATGAGTGTCACTTACCTACTACCACACTGTCACTGTAAGTATGACTGTCACATACCTACTACCACACTGTCACTATAAGTATGAGTGTCACTTACCTACTACCACACTGTCACTGTAAGTATGACTGTCACATACCTACTACCACACTGTCACTATAAGTATAAGTGTCACTTACGTACTACCACACTGTCACTATGAGTGTCACTTACCTACTACTACCATGACGCTCTGGTTTTCGTAAGTATGGAAATGAGGAGAGTCGGCAGACACTTCACACTTATACACACCAGTGGAGTTGAAGGTGAGATTCTTAAGTAGAACTTTCCTCTCGTTGGACCTCCGGATCTGCACCAGAAATATATGACTGCTGATACACTTTGTATTTACGAATAGACGAATATGTGTGTGTGTGTGTGTGTGTGTGTGTGTGTGTGTGTGTGTGTGTGTGTGTGTGTGTGTGTGTGTGTGTGTGTGTGTGTGTACTCACCTAGTTGTACTCACCTAATTGTGGTTGCAGGAGTCGAGACACAGCTCCTGGCCCCGCCTCTTCAACGAGTGCTACTAGGTCCTCTCTCTCCCTGCTCCATGAGCTTTATCATACCTCAACTTAAAGCTATGTATGGCTTCTGCCTCCACTACTGTGTATGTGTGTGTGTGTACTCACCAAGTTGTACTCACCTAGTTGAGGTTGCAGGGGTCGAGGCCTAGCTAGTGGCCCCGCCTCTTCACTGGTCGCTACTAGGTCATCTCCCTGAACCGTGAGCTTTATCATACCTCTGCTTAAAGCTATGTATGGATCCTGCCCCTACTACATCGCTTCCTAAACTATTCCACTTCCTGACAACTCTGTGGCTGAAGAAATACTTCCTAACATCCCTGTGATTCATCTGCGTCTTCAACTTCCAACTGTGTCCCCTTGTTGCTGTGTCCCATCTCTGGAACATCCTGTCTTTGTCCACCTTGTCAATTCCTCTCAGTATTTTGTATGTCGTTATCATGTCCCCCCTATCTCTCCTGTTTTCTAGTGTCGTCAGGTCAGGTATGTCCTCGTAGGACATACGTCTTAGCTCTGGGACTAGTCTTGTTACTAACCTTTACACTTTCTCTAGTTTCTTTACGTTCTTGGCTAGGTGTGGGTTCCAAACTGGTGCCGCATACTTCAATATGGGCTTAACGTACAGGGTGTACAGGGTCCTGAACGATTCCTTATTAAGATGTCGGAATGCTGTTCTGAGGTTTGCCAGGCGCCCACATGCTACAGCAGTTATTTGGTTGATGTGCGCCTCAGGCGATGTGCCTGGTATTATACTCACCCAAAGATCTTTTTCCTTGAGTTAGGTTTGTAGTCTCTGGCCCCGTAGACTGTACTCCATCTGCGGTCTTCTTTGCCCTTCCCCAATCTTCATGACTTTGCACTTGGTGGGGTTGAACTCCAGGAGCCAATTGCTGGACCAGGTCTGCAGCCTGTCCAGATTTCTTTGTAGTTCTGCCTGGTCTTCGATCGAATGAATTCTTCTCATCAGCTTCACGTCATCTGCAAACAGGGACAATTCGGAGTCTATCCCTTCCGTCATGTCGTTCACAAATACCAGAAACAGCACTGGTCCTAGGACTGACCCCTGTGGGACCTCGCTGGTCACAGGCGCCCAGTCTGACACCTCGCCATGTACTATGACTAGCTGCTGTCTTCCTGACAGGTATTCCCTGATCCATTGTAGTGCATTTCCTGTTATTCCTGCCTGGTCCTCTAGTTTTTGCGCTAATCTGTGTGGAACTATGTCAAGCGCCTTCTTACACTACAAGAAAATGCAATCTACCCACCCCTCTCTCTCTTGTCTTACTGCTGCCACCCTGTCATAGAACTCCAATAGGTTTGTGACACAGGATTTCCCGTCCCTGAAACCATGTTGACTGCTCTTGATATCATTCCTTTCTAGGTGTTCCGGTGGCCTGGTGGCTAAAGCTCCCGCTTCACACACGGAGGGCCCGGGTTCGATTCCCGGCGGGTGGAAACATTTCGACACGTTTCCTTACACCTATTGTCCTGTTCACCTAGCAGCAAATAGGTACCTGGGTGTTAGTCGACTGGTGTGGGTCGCATCCTGGGGGACAAGATTAAGGACCCCAATGGAAATAAGTTAGACAGTCCTTGATGACGCACTGACTTTCTTGGGTTATCCTGGGTGGCTAACCCTCCGGGGTTAAAAATCCGAACGAAATCTTATCTCTTATCTTATCTTATCTCACTCTTCTCCTGATAATCTTCTCCATGACTTTGCATGCTATACATGTCAGTGACACTGGTCTGTAGTTTAGTGCTTCATGTCTGTCTCCTTTTTTAAAAATTTGGACATCATTTGCTGTCTTCCATACCTCAGGCAATCTCCCTATTTGGATATATATATTGATTATTGTTGTTAGGGGTAAACATAGCGCCTCTGCTCCCTTTCTCAGAACCAATGGAGAGATGTTATCCGACCTCATTGCCTTTGAGGTATCTAGCTCACTTAGAAGCCTCTTCACTTCATCCTCGGTTGTGTGTACTGTGTCCAGCACATGGTGGTGTGCCCCACCTCTCCGTCTTTCTGGAGCCCCTTCTGTCTCCTCTGTGAACACTTCTTTGAATCTCATGTTGAGTTCCTCACATACTTCATGGTCATTTCTTGTTGTCTCTCCTCCTTCCTTCCTTAGTCTGATTACCTGGTCCTTGACTGTTGTTTTCCTCCTGATGTGGCTGTATAACAGCTTCGGGTCAGATTTGGCTTTCACTGCTATGTCGTTTTCATATTGTCGTTGGGCCTTCTTTCTTATCTGTGCATATTCATTTCTGGCAGTACGACTGCTCTCCTTTTTCTCCTGGGTCCTTTGCCTTTAATACTTCTTCCACTCCCAAGCACACTTGGTTTTTGCCTCCCTGCACCTTTGGGTGAACCATGGGCTCATCCTGGCTTTTTCATTATTCCTGTTACCCTTGGGTACAAACCTCTCCTCAGCTTCCTTGCATATTGTTGTTACATATTCCATCATCTCATTAACTGGCTTCCCTGCCAGTACTCTGTCCCACTGAACCCCATTCAGGAAGTTCCTCATTCCCTTGTAGTCCCCTTTCTTGTAGTTTGGCTTCATTCGCCTGGGTCTTCCTGCTTCCCCCTCCACTTGTAGCTCTACTGTGTATTCGAAGCTTAAAACTACATGATCGCAGGCCTCAAGGGTTCTTTCGTATGTGATGTCCTCAATATCTGCACTACTCAAGGTGAATACTAAGTCCAGTCTTGCTGGTTCATCCTCTCCTCTCTCTCTTGTAGTGTCCCTTACGTGTTGGTACATGAAGTTTTCCAGTACCACCTCCATCATCTTAGCCCTCCATGTATCTTGGCCCCCATGTGGCTTCAAGTTCTCCCAATCGATTTCCTTGTGGTTAAAGTCACCCATGATCAGGAGCTTTGCCCTGCACGCATGAGCTCTTCTGGCTACTGCAGCCAGTGTGCCAATCATCGCTCTATTGCTCTCGTCATACTCTTGCCTTGGCCTCCTGCTGTTCTGCAATTACCACTTCGGGACCTCCAGACTGAAGCGTTCCCACTTGCTTCTCCACTGTCTCCTCTCTCCAGCTCATCAAAATTCCATCGGTTTTTGATCAGCCGTACCACTCCTCCCCCCCTGTTCCCTCTGTCTTTCCTCAGGATTTGGTATCCCGTTGGGATACCAAATTCTGATTCTGTGAGAGCTATGATGTCTGCTGAAGCCTCTTTAACTCTTTCGTGCCACTTCTCCCACTTATTTGTTATTCCATCAGCGTTTGTGTACCATACCTTCAGTTTCCTCTCCAACACTGTGGTTTGGGGGGCCTGTGAGGGTGGGGGACCTGGTAGTGTACTGTGTGTGTGTGTGTGTGTGTGTGCGCGTGCGTGTGTATGCGTGCGTGCGTGAGTGTGCATGTGTGTGTGCGTACTGATCTATATGTGGTTGCCTCGTCACTGATTGCTACTAGGCCCTCTCTCTCTCCCTGCTCCATGAGCTTTATCAAACCTCGTCTTAAAACTATGTATGGTTCCCGCCTCCACTACGTCACTTTCTAGGCTATTCCACTGCCTGACAACTCTGTGACTGAAGAAATACTTCCTAACATCCCTTTGACTCATCTGGTCTTCAATTTCCAGTTGTGACCCCTTGTTTCTGTGTTCCATCTCTGGAACTTCCTGTCTTTGTCCACCTTGTCTATTCCGCGCAGTATTTTATATGTCGTTATCATTGTGTTTACAGGGGTCGATTCATAGCTCCTGGTCCCTCCTCTTCACCGGTCACTACTAGGTAACTCTTCCTGCTCCCTGAGCCTTGTCGTACCTCTTCTTAAAGTTACGTATGGATCCTGCCTCCACTATGCCACTCTCCAGAGTATTAAAGTTCTGACTTACAGCTAACAAAAATTGTATTTTATACTTGTATACTATTTATAATTTATAGATAGAAAAGCTTTGAGATAAGCGTTTTCATTTAAGCCAGAAAGTATAACATGAAAATGAGATTTAGAGTTTGTGAGAGTTATTGTACTCTGGTGGTAAGAAATGAAGGAAAACACAAACACAACTAATATTTCTTCTATCCTTCTCTCCGTCCATTATCTGTCTCTCTACGATGAATTGATGAAGTGATTTATTGACTATGAGTTGACTTAAATATGAAACAGCAATGTACATCTAGATACTACGTTGTACCGACATTTCATTTACTTCACAAGGTTTGAGGTCTTGTAGAAGAATGAGGGAAGTAAGACTCACATCGATGCTGACTCCAGGCGTAGAGAAGGTTGTCTTGGGTGACTGAGTCTTGAACAAGTACCTGTAATGACCAACATGTTTTTGTTAGTTCTCTCAACAGACGAGAAGCAACGTCTGCCTACACTCAGTAAATGACTATCACACCATTGTGTTGACAAGTGTGAGTGTGTACTCACCTATATGTGATTGCAAGGGCCGATTCAAAGCTCCTGTCTCTGCCTCTTCGCTGGCCTCTACTAGAACTACACTCTCCAAGCTCCAAGAGCTTTACTCTATCTCTTCTTAAAGCTTCGTGCTGATCCTGCTTTCAATACACCCTCCAGAGTGTTCCACTTCCTGACAGCTCTACATCCCTATAACTCGTCTGAGTTATGTCCCTTTGTTCCTGTATCTCATTTTTATACATTCTGGCCATGTCCATTGTGCCTCTCTAATGACTATTACCAAAGATGTCAAGAACATCAGTGGGATGGATGGAATTGCATACTCTAGTTTAGGACTTCTTGGCTTCATACCAGCTTATGTCTACCTCGGCTGATGCTCACAGATAAACTCACAGTGTGAAATAGAGGCAGCCTCAGGAAGTGAGTGACGCGTACTGGACAGGTCGATCTGGGCACCTTGACATTTCCTCTCAGTATTTAATACGTCGTTATTATATTCACTCTATCCCTCCTGTCCTCCTTGTAGGACATGCCCCTAAGCTCTGGTCTAATCTTGTTGAAAACTTTTGCCTTTTCTCTATCTTGATGTGTGTGTGTGTGTGTGTGCTCACCTATATGTGTTCGACACGTGTGCTCACTCTGGCACCTCAAAACGTACCAACACTAGTTGTTTCCTCCCTGGCAGGTATTACCTGATCCATTACAGTGCTTTCCCCACTATTCCTGCCTGCTCCACTAGTTTTTGAACCAGTCTATTGTGTGGTACTGTGTCGAAAGCCTTCTTACAGTCCAAAAAGATGCAGTCTACCTATCCGTCTTTTTTCGGTGTTACTTCTGTTACCTTGTCGTAGAACTCAAGAAGATTTGGGACACGAGATTTCCATTCCCTGAAGCTGTGCTGGTTGTCATGTATTAGCTCAATTGTTTCTATGTGCTCCACTACTCTTCTTTTGATAATCTTCTCCATGACTTTACATACTATACATGTCAGTGACACTGGTCTGTAGTTTAGTGCTGCCTGTCTGTCTCCTTTCTTAAAAACTGTGACTTCATGTTATGTCTTCCACACCTTAGGCAGTTGACCCGTTTCGATATATTTATTGAAGATTGCTGGTAGCTGCACACATAGTTCCTCTGCTCTGTCTCTAAGGATCCATGGAAAGATGGTATCTGAGCCCACCGCCTTTGAGGTACCTAGTTCACCTAGCAGTTTCTTCACCTTCTTCTTGATTATGTGCAGTGTGGACTTGCTGGCTGTGTGACCGTATAACAACTCTGGGTCAGATGTGGCTGTTGATGCTGTTATTTTTGTATTGCTGCTGGGCCTCTGTCCTTATCCATGCATATTCGTTTCTGGTGCTTCTGCTGAACTTCCTGTTTTCTTGAGTCTTTTGCATTCTGTACTTTTTCCATGATCATGGACACTTGGCTTTGGCCTCTTTACACTTCCAGGTAAACCATGGGCTCATTCTGGTTGTTCTATTTTCTTCTGTTACCCATTGGTATGAACTTTTCCTCTGCCTGCATGCACTTTGTGGTCACTTGTTCCATCATTTCCTTTACTGTCTTTCCCTTTAGTTCCCTTTCCCAATGCACTTCATGCAGGAATGGCCTCATACCATACCTGTTAGTTCCCTTTTTTTGAAGTTTGGCTTCTCTTGTCCTCGTGCTGCTTCATTCTCCACTGTTAACTCTACGAAGTATTCGAAACTCAGGGCCACATGATCATTAGCGCCAAGGGGTCTCTCGTCTGAACTGTTCAAGGTGAATATGAGGTCTAGCCTTGCTGGTACATCCTGTCCTCTTTCTCCGGTTGTATTCCTCACATATTGGAGTATGCAGTGTTCCAACCCTGTTTCCAGTATCTTAGCCCTCCACGTTTCTGTTCCCCCATGTGGCTCTAGGTTTTCCCAATAAATTGAAACCCCCCATGACGATTAGCTTTGTCCTACCCATGTTTAATGTTCCCCTGAGAGTGAGTTTTTCTGTCTGTTGATGGCTACCCTCTCTCTCTTTCCCTTCACTGATGTCTTCTTACTCTCACTCACAGTTGTTCTCATTCTTTTTGGTCTTTGTCGTAACCGAGGTAAACTCTCTGATATTGGTTTCTGTTGTAGGTATCCTGCTTTGTACCACTTCTGTTTTGAATATAAATTTAGCTGTGCGATTTTTTTCCCTGGAATACCCCTTAATTCGGTGAAAATCTGTTAGCTGGGACATGTCCTTCTGTCCCATTACTGCAATGATAATCTCAATCTCTTTTTTCTCCAAAAGTCTTCTTTCATCATAGGCTGTCTCTTCAGCCTCCTGAAGCCCATGAATAATTGTTGGCTTCTCACTCTCTTCTTCCCATTACTTCTCCTTCCATATCTCTGGATCCAATTTATTCATCTTCTTTATTGTTCCCCTTATCATCTAGCAGACAGTCCAGAGGTTTAAGATCACTTCTTTAAGGGATTTCTCAGGATTTCCCATCTCTGAAATCGTCGTGGTTGTCGTTGACAAGCTCTTTCTTTTCAAGGTGCTCCAACACTCTTCTCTTGATAATTTTCTCCATGACTTTGCATACTGCATATGTCAGTGACACCGGTCTGGAGTTTAATGCTTCATGTCTGTCTCCTTTTTAAAAACTGGGACTACGTTTGCTGTTTCCATACGTCAGGTAGTCGTCCTGTTTCGATAGATGTGTTGAACATTGATGTTAGTGGCAAGCATAGCATCTCTGCTCCCACTCTCAGGACCCATGGTGGATTCCACCTCTCCATCTTTCTGGAGACCCTTCTGTCTCTGTGAGGGAAAAGTTCAACAGATAGGAGTAGCGAGCGAGTATATGGTAACGATAGTTTGATTGCCGGCTGCTTGTTAAGGTAGGGTAAATCTAGCTCCCGCTATCCCCTCCTTTCTCCCCACCCCGAAAGGCTCCGGCAAAACAGTAATCACTTGACTAACAGCTCCCAGCACAACTGTAAGTAAAAGCCTGCTCCTATTCTAGTGGATTTATTGGTTGAAAGCTTCACTTTTGACCAATAATAAACTTAGTCTTTTCAGCCTTGATCTCCATGTTAGAAGTTTTGATAATCACCATGTCCTTTAGGTATTGTACTTACCATGGAGAGTGATTTCTTAAGCAGCAGGTAACCTGTCTCTCTTTCCAGCTTGGAATGACAGATCGGGTCATCTGCCAACCAACGAGAAGTGTTGAAGGAGAAGGACTTTTGCAAAAGTCCGTAGATGTCACTTTTTGGATCTACCTACCTGATTAACTGTAGGCAACAGCAGACAACAACCCCTCATCTTTGTAGTGGTAAAGAACCTGCGTTCCTGTCATCTGGACTGACTATTCAAGGCTATAGACTCTGTGAAGAACTAGCCGTTGGGTTGTCACCAGCACCTGTGACCCCCCACATCATCAGTAACGGCTACAATTTCTACAAGACGGTGTCAACATCCACCAGACACCCCAGTATAATTGTACATATTAGCGTTGAATTCAAATGTCATTTTTTCATTTCATTTTTCATTTTTCTTTCAAGTTGGATACACCTTCATATTTCAATGTTTTATCTTTGCATTAATAAATAATAAAGTGTTTATCTTTGTGAATTATTTCTTTTTCTATTCATTAATTTTCCTGAGGAGGAGCCAGCCTTGGTAATACTGACTGAAGTTGTTACAGGGCTGAGTAAGCCTTCACAAGTGGCGACCTTGCCAGGATCAACTCTACTGAATCAAGATTCAACTCCATCTCGAATCTATCATTGGAACTTCAACGCCGCATACCACAGACGGTTACCACCAGCCATGAGTAATCATTCTCTATGGTAGGACTACAGTACAGGTATTTAAAAGATTTGGTGATTGTTATAGTCTCAGTTTATTGTAAGTCAAGTCAAGGCAGGATATACTAGTTAATTCTGTCACCTTTATTTTTGAGCTTGAAACGATTTGGAGGAATAGACTCTAGGGACCCAAGATTTTCCAGTGACAAATTGTTTCATTGAGCTCTTTATTATAACAAGGGAACTGTTGTAGGACACTCTTGATTTTTTGTTGGTGAGAAGATTGGATGGTCAAGGGACCCCATTCTACTTACTGTTTGCTCGGAGCCGGCATAGAACCCTCCGTTTTCATTCACATATACTGTTTAATCGAAGCAGGGATCGAACCCTCCGATTTATTTACAGTTTGAGCGGAGCAGGAATTGAACCCTCCATTTTCTTTGATATATCCGTTTCATTTTCCCCTGGTAGTTTAAGTTATTCTTGCAAGTATGGAGGAATACCAGTTTTGGATGAATGCTGGGAGTAAGTTAGGAATAACGGGGAAAAATTTAGAAGCTTTCATTAGTGCTAAGATCCAGGAAAGAATTGAAAAGGAGAGAGAAAGAATAGAGAGAGAGAACCAAGAAAGACAGTTAGAAAGAGAAAGAGAGGAGAAAAAGGAGAGAGAATGAATAGAGAGAGAGGAGAAAAAGGAGAGAGAGAAATCGAAAGAGAGGATAAAAAGGAGAGAGAACGAATTGAAAGAGAAAATCAAGAAAGAGAGAGGAGAAAAAGGAGTGTGATAGACTTGAGGAGAGAGCTAAAGTACGTGAGGAACAAGTTAAATTAAGAGAACTTGAGGAAAGAGCAAAGGATAGAGAAGTTGAGGAAAGAGCTAGAGAACGTGAGGAAAGAACGTGAGTTTATCTTGCTGAGCAAGTTGGATCCTGTGGTACACCAGTGCCCAGGGGTCTTGTTGAGCAAGTTGGATCCTGTGGTACACCAGTGCCCAGGGGTCTTGTTGAGCAAGTTGGATCCTGTGGTTCACCAGTGCCCAGGGGTCTTGTTGAGGAAGTTGGATCCTTGACAGAGACGTATTCAAATCGAACCAAATCAAAGTTTATTCTGTATAAGGATTACAATGCGGGGTTTACAGATTTTGGTTGTGTGGTTTACATGTAATAAAATACTAATTACAGATGGGACCACTAGAACACCTAGCATGGCTAGGCATTTCGGGCAAACTTAGATTAATTCTTAACCCTAAATTATTATAAATTGTGGAGTAAGTTGACTAAATACTAAGTGACTAAATACTAAGTGACTAAACTAGTTTGAGTATAGCAATGTGAACGATTTTGTTTTGGCACAATACATAATTTCTATATTGGAGTATCACAGGCAAACTTGTGACTAGTTAGGAATCATTATTTTAAGATTAAGATACATATTTCTGTTTTCTAACGGTAGTTTTGAAGGAGATGAATGTGTCTGCAGTTCTAGAGTTTTCAGATAGGGTGTTCCAGATTTTAGGGCCTTTGACATACATTGAATTTTTGTAAAGGTATAGTCGGACACGGGGAATGTCATAGTGATGTTTGTGTCTGGTGTTATGCTTGTGGGTCCTGTCACAACTATAAAGAAAGCATTTTAGGTCAAGGTTAATATTGGAATTTAAGGTCCTGTATATGTAGTAAGTGTGGATGTTCTGAACATGGAGTAAGTTTAGACCTATGAAGAGTGGGGGGGGGATGTTGCCAAGGATGGGATTTAGTGATAATTCTTACTGCGGCTTTTTGTTGAGTTATTATTGGCTTTAGGTGTATTGCTGCAGTTGATCCCCAAGCACAAATAGCATAGGTGAGGTATGGATAAATGAGTGAATGGTATAGTGTGAGAAGAGCAGTTTGCGGCACGTAGTATCGTATCTTGGAGAGGATCCCAACTGTTTTGGAAACTTTTTTTGATGTGTTGGATATGGGTACTGAAATTCAGATTGTTGTCGAGGTATAGGCCTAGGAATTTGCCCTCATTATGTCTGGCAATTAGAGTGTTGTCGATCTTAATGTTTAGTTGCGCAACACATGCTCTGTTACCAAACATAATATAGTAGGTTTTGTAACTGTTAAGTGTAAGTTTATTGGTTGATATTTTGAGCAGTTCCTCATTAACAATGGTGTTGAGGGTGGCAAGATTAGAGTGAGAGATGACATAAGTCGTGTCGTCAGCAAAGAGAATGGGTTTCAGGTGTTGGGATATGTTTGGAAGATCATTGATGTAAATGAGGAAGAGCAGGGGTCCAAGGACACTTCCCTGCGGAACTCCAGTATCAAGTGGCCGTGTTGATGATGCCGTGTCTTTAATGGTGACATACTGATACCTATTAGTAAGGTAGGATTTGAAATAAGCAAGCTCATGGCTTCTTATACCATAATGGTCAAGTTTGTGGAGTAGGATGCCGTGGTCTACTGTGTCAAAAGCTTTTCATAGGTCAATAAAAATTCCTAGCGGATATTCCTTATTTTCCAATGCTGTGTAAAGCAGATCTAGCATTTTTACAATTGCATCATTAGTGTGTATGTATGTTTTGTGCAGTTATAAATGAATACAGTTTCCTGTGCACGAGTTTCTCAAAAATTTTGGATAGCAATGGTAAGTTTGATATTGGCCTATAGTTGTTTACATCTGTAGGGTTACCACCTTTATGTATTGCTTTCTATCAGTTAGTTACGACTTGATATATGCATGTGCATGACCTCTTATACCATAATGATCAAGCTTGAGGATCTACTGCTGTGTAAAGTACGTCTAGCATTTTTATTATTGCTTCATTTGTGCTTTTGTTTCTCCTGAAGCCCAACTGGCAGGGGATGAAGATGCTTTGTGATGTTATGAAGGAGTATAACCTTTTGTGTACGAGTTCCTCAAAGATTTTTGGAAAGTAAAAGAAAGTTTGATATTGACCTATAAATGTTTACATCTGTTGGGTCACCACCTTTGTGTACTGTTGTAATCCTTGCTAGTTTGAGTGATGCCGGGAAAGTGTTGGTTTCTAGTGATTTGTTGAAGAGTAATGCAACGGTGGGTGAAAGGATCAGAGCCACTCAATTATACAGTAGTGGTGCTACTTGGGTTACATTAATAATCATGGTAACCTCAGTGGGCTCTGTAAGACAAAGTGATGTTGGGAAGTTTCCGTCTAGACAATCCTTAGCTCGGGCATTGGTAATTGGAATTTTACTGGCGAGATTTGATCCTATGGTTGAGAAGTCATTTAATTTGTTAGCTGTATCAATTGGCTAGAGTTTCTGTTTGTTTGGTTTAGTTAGTATAACATTACTATCTCTGTTTGGTTTGTGGTCCCCAGGATCTAGGACAAGTGTCTTCCAGATCTTTTTCATGTCTCCTCTCTTTTCAGTGAATCTATTAGAATAGTGAAGTGGCTTGAACTTTCTGATTAAGTTGGTGAGGACTGACTTATAGTGCTTGATAAATTGTTTAGTTATTAAGCCCCCTCTATATTATTTCCTATATTGATGTTTCATGTTGATGCACCTTAGGATGTTGTTAGTAAGCCATGGGCAACTTAGTCGTTTATTGGTGATCCGTTTAGCTTTTATGGGAAAAATTTTGTTATATAGTCCTTGAATTTTGTTCAGAAATATCCCTACCCATTCATCGATACCAGCGGAATAGGAAAATTCTGTAGGCCAGTCAACTGAGCTTAGTTCTGCAGTGAAGTTACTTATTGATGACTTATCATGGAGCCGAAAGGAGAACTTATTATATTCCATTGGTTGCTTATAAATGTTTGTTAGGAGGAAAGTTGAGAAGTCGTCAGTAATGCTGGTCGTGATTGTCCCCACTTTAAGGGGTGCTAGCATGTTTGTCCATATATGGTCAATTATGGTTGCACTTGTCACAGTCTTGTTGGTTTGGTAAATGCTGGTATGAGTACTGTATTGTTTATATTGTTAACGAAGTCAGTAACAAGTTGGTCATCTGTTAGGCTAAGGTTGATCTTGAAGTCTCCTGCAAGTAGCAGCTGCTGCTTATTTATCTGTGTATCTGTAATCAGTATTTTTAGTTCGTCACTGAAGGCTGAGATGTTAGTATGAGGCATCCTGTATATGGCCCCAATTGCTATTGGTTTTAATTTTTTTTACAGAGAAGTTTACGAAAATATATTCGCCACTCTTATCATTGAAAGAAATGGTGTTGCTACATGATAGTTCATTAGAATAATAGAAGGCAATTTGTTCTAGGCTGCAGTTGTGCATCGCTGTGTAAACGTCTATTGTGTCTTATTTAAGCCAGCTTACAGTAAGAATAATACATGAGAAGTTTGTAGTTAATGAATATAGAAGTGCCATGAGATCATCATAGTGTTTACTTAGGGACGTAATATTGTAATTCAAAACTGTATTATTTCTGGCATTGGTAAAGACAGTACTGGCTTATGTTGCTGTGCAGTAAAGACAGTTGGTGACTGGGATTTAGATTATGTAGGTT
>NW_027195390.1:50000-80000 GCF_038502225.1 Cherax quadricarinatus
GACTGTCATCAAGTGACTGTCATCATGTGACTGTCATCAAGTGACTGTCATCAAGTGACTATCATCAAGTGACTGTCATCAAGTGACTGTCATCAAGTGACTGTCATCAAGTGACTGTCATCAAGTGACTGTCATCAAGTGACTGTCATCAAGTGACTGTCATCAAGTGACTGTCATCAAGTGACTGTCATCAAGTGACTGTCATCAAGTGACTGTCATCAAGTGACTGTCATCAAGTGACTGTCATCAAGTGACTGTCATCAAGTGACTGTCATCATGTGACTGACATCAAGTGATTGTCATCAAGTGACTGTCATCAAGTGACTGTCATCAAGTGACTGTCATCAAGTGACTGTCATCAAGTGACTGTCAACAAGTGACTGTCATCAAGTGACTGTCATCAAGTGACTGTCATCAAGTGACTGTCATCAAGTGACTGTAATCAAGTGACTGTCACCAAGTGACTGTCACCAAGTGACTGTCATCAAGTGACTGTCATCAAGTGACTGTCATCAAGTGACTGTCATCAAGTGACTGTCATCAAGTGACTGTCATCAAGTGACTGTCATCAAGTGACTGTCATCAAGTGACTGTCATCAAGTGACTGTCATCAAGTGACTGTCATCAAGTGACTATCATCAAGTGACTGTCATCAAGTGACTGTCATCAAGTGACTATCATCAAGTGACTGTCACCAAGTGACTGTCATCAAGTGACTGTCATCAAGTGACTGTCACCAAGTGACTGTCATCAAGTGACTGTCATCAAGTGACTGTCCTCAAGTGACTGTCATCAAGTGACTGTCATCAAGTGACTGTCATCAAGTGACTGTCATCAAGTGACTATCATCAAGTGACTATCATCAAGTGACTGTCATCAAGTGACTGTCATCAAGTGACTGTCATCAAGTGACTGTCATCAAGTGACTATCATCAAGTGACTGTCATTAAGTGACTGTCACCAAGTGACTGTCACCAAGTGACTGTCACCAAGTGACTGTCATCAAGTGACTGTCATCAAGTGACTGTCCTCAAGTGACTGTCATCAAGTGACTGTCATCAAGTGACTGTCCTCAAGTGACTGTCATCAAGTGACTGTCATCAAGTGACTGTCATCAAGTGACTGTCATCAAGTGACTATCATCAAGTGACTGTCCTGAAGTGACTGTCATCAAGTGACTGTCATCAAGTGACTGTCATCAAGTGACTGTCATCAAGTGACTGTCTTCAAGTGACTGTCATCAAGTGACTGTCCTCAAGTGACTGTCATCAAGTGACTGTCATCAAGTGACTGTCATCAAGTGACTGTCATCAAGTGACTGTCATCAAGTGACTGTCCTCAAGTGACTGTCATCAAGTGACTGTCATCAAGTGACTGTCCTCAAGTGACTGTCATCAAGTGACTGTCATCAAGTGACTGTCATCAAGTGACTGTCATCAAGTGACTATCATCAAGTGACTGTCCTCAAGTGACTGTCATCAAGTGACTGTCATCAAGTGACAGTCACTTAACCCACCAACGTCAAGAGGTTATTTTGTAAATGAATAAAACGTTAATTAGATTAACTTAGACATTACTGTACACTTACCTATTTGTACTAACCTATTTGTGGTTGCAGGGGTCGATTCGCAGCTCCTGGCCCTGCCTGTTTGCTGGTCACTACTAGGTTCACTCTCTATCTGCTCCATGAGAATTATCGTATCTCTTCTTGAAACTATGTATGGATCCTGCCTCCACTACATTGTTCCACTTCCTAACAACTCTATGGCTGAAGAAATACTTCCTAACATCTCAGTGACTCACGTGAGTCTTCAACCTTCAGTTATGACGTCTAGTTGCTGTGTTCCATCTCTGAAACATCCTGTCCCAATCTACTTTTTTCAGTTCCTCTCAATATTTTATGTCGTTATCATGTTCTACTGTCTACTCCTGTCCTCCAGTGTCGTCAGTTTGATTTCCCTTAACTTCTCCTCGTAGGACATACAACTTAGCTCCGTGACTAGTCTTTTTGCAAATCTTTGCATTTTCTCAAATTTCTTGACATGCTCGACCAGGTGGGGGTTTCATACTGGTGCTGCATACTCCAATATGGCCCTGACGTACACGGTGCAGAGTTTCAAAAGATTCCGTGCTAAGGTATGGAAACACTATTCTTAGGTTTGCCAGGCGCCCATATGCTTCAGCAGTTATTTGGTAGATGTTCGCCTCAGGAGACGTGCTAGGAATTATACTCACCCAAAGATCCTTTTCCTTGAGTACGGTTTACAGTCTTTGCTCTTTTGCACTTTTGTAGATGAATGGTTCAGAGAACCGACATGTTGATAAATTTGACACATATGCAACTCTTGGGTATCTTTATTGAGGAAACGTTTCGCCACACAGTGGCTTCATCAGTCCATACGAAGGAGAAACTTGAAGAACAGGAGGAGAATGAGGTAATCAGTCCCTCAACCTTGAGTCGATGTGTTCAGTCCATCAATCTTGAATAGAATACGGCATATGAGCGGAGAAGCAGCTTATAAACCGTATGGCAGGAGAGGTGCAGCAGTCATAGGTCGTGTCACATTTGTTCAGTGTGGAAGTAGGTCGTGCCCAAGAATTAGGCAAGCGAAGCCACTGTGTGGCGAAACGTTTCCTCAATAAAGATACCCAAGAGTTGCATATGTGTCAAATTTATCATCTTTGACTTTGCACTTGATGAGGTTAAACTCCAGGAGCCAGTTGTTGGACCATCCTTGCAGCCTGTTCAGATCCTTTTGTAGTTCTACCTCATCCTCATCAACTTGAATTATCCGCATTAGCCTCATAACGTCTGCAAACAGGGTGACCTCTGAAACTGTCCCTTCAGTTAAGTCATTCACATATACCAGAAACACCACCGGCCCTAGAATTGACACTGGTGGAAACCCGCTCCTCACAGGCGCCCACTCTGACACCTCATCACGTACCATCCCTCGATGTTTCCTTTCTGATCCATTACAGCACCTTTCCTGTTATTCCTGCCAGCTCCTCCAGCTTTTGCACTAATCTTTTGTATGGAACTGTGCTGCAGACCTTACAGTTCAAGAAAATATAATCTACCCACCCCTCTCTCTCCTGCCTTACTTCTGTCACCTTTTAGTAAAACTCCAATAGGTTTGTGACAGAGGATTTCCTCTCTTTGAAACCTTGCTGGTTATCATGAATAAGTTCATTACTTTCTAGGTGCTCGACCAGTCTCTTTCTGATAAGATTCTCCATGACAGACCAATAAGGACCTGCCCTCCCAAAGCAACCTACGTCTCACCTCCTGGCACTATATAAAGGCCCCATTCTGTCACTTCAACTTCATATTGTTTCAGACAACGGAACAATGCTCTTCTCCAGACTGAGGGACTGACCACCTCAAAACTTTAAGGGTGATGGACTGATTACATCGTCTTCAAGTATCTTCTGCTTCTATCAACCTTTCTGTACTCGACTGAAGAAGCCTACTGTGTAGGCGAAACGTTTCGAAATAAAGATACCTAACTGTTGCATATGTGTCTTACCTAACAATCTGTCGGTATTTCATACCATTTTAATGTTCATTCTGTCAGACACTGCAACACAAGGGTATCTTGGTACAGACCACTTCGACAACCTCTACTAGTGAGAACGGCTGGGTTTGAGAAGGACCTGCCCTCCCAAAGCAACCTACGTCTCACCTCCTGGCACTATATAAAGGCCCCATTCTGTCACTTCAACTTCATATTGTTTCAGACAACGGAACAATGCTCTTCTCCAGACTGAGGGACTGACCACCTCAAAACTTTAAGGGTGATGGACTGATTACATCGTCTTCAAGTATCTTCTGCTTCTATCAACCTTTCTGTACTCGACTGAAGAAGCCTACTGTGTAGGCGAAACGTTTCGAAATAAAGATACCTAACTGTTGCATATGTGTCTTACCTAACAATCTGTCGGTATTTCATACCATTTTAATGTTCATTCTGTCAGACACTGCAACACAAGGGTATCTTGGTACAGACCACTTCGACAACCTCTACTAGTGAGAACGGCTGGGTTTGAGAAGGACCTGCCCTCCCAAAGCAACCTACGTCTCACCTCCTGGCACTATATAAAGGCCCCATTCTGTCACTTCAACTTCATATTGTTTCAGACAACGGAACAATGCTCTTCTCCAGACTGAGGGACTGACCACCTCAAAACTTTAAGGGTGATGGACTGATTACATCGTCTTCAAGTATCTTCTGCTTCTATCAACCTTTCTGTACTCGACTGAAGAAGCCTACTGTGTAGGCGAAACGTTTCGAAATAAAGATACCTAACTGTTGCATATGTGTCTTACCTAACAATCTGTCGGTATTTCATACCATTTTAATGTTCATTCTGTCAGACACTGCAACACAAGGGTATCTTGGTACAGACCACTTCGACAACCTCTACTAGTGAGAACGGCTGGGTTTGAGAAGGACCTGCCCTCCCAAAGCAACCTACGTCTCACCTCCTGGCACTATATAAAGGCCCCATTCTGTCACTTCAACTTCATATTGTTTCAGACAACGGAACAATGCTCTTCTCCAGACTGAGGGACTGACCACCTCAAAACTTTAAGGGTGATGGACTGATTACATCGTCTTCAAGTATCTTCTGCTTCTATCAACCTTTCTGTACTCGACTGAAGAAGCCTACTGTGTAGGCGAAACGTTTCGAAATAAAGATACCTAACTGTTGCATATGTGTCTTACCTAACAATCTGTCGGTATTTCATACCATTTTAATGTTCATTCTGTCAGACACTGCAACACAAGGGTATCTTGGTACAGACCACTTCGACAACCTCTACTAGTGAGAACGGCTGGGTTTGAGAAGGACCTGCCCTCCCAAAGCAACCTACGTCTCACCTCCTGGCACTATATAAAGGCCCCATTCTGTCACTTCAACTTCATATTGTTTCAGACAACGGAACAATGCTCTTCTCCAGACTGAGGGACTGACCACCTCAAAACTTTAAGGGTGATGGACTGATTACATCGTCTTCAAGTATCTTCTGCTTCTATCAACCTTTCTGTACTCGACTGAAGAAGCCTACTGTGTAGGCGAAACGTTTCGAAATAAAGATACCTAACTGTTGCATATGTGTCTTACCTAACAATCTGTCGGTATTTCATACCATTTTAATGTTCATTCTGTCAGACACTGCAACACAAGGGTATCTTGGTACAGACCACTTCGACAACCTCTACTAGTGAGAACGGCTGGGTTTGAGAAGGACCTGCCCTCCCAAAGCAACCTACGTCTCACCTCCTGGCACTATATAAAGGCCCCATTCTGTCACTTCAACTTCATATTGTTTCAGACAACGGAACAATGCTCTTCTCCAGACTGAGGGACTGACCACCTCAAAACTTTAAGGGTGATGGACTGATTACATCGTCTTCAAGTATCTTCTGCTTCTATCAACCTTTCTGTACTCGACTGAAGAAGCCTACTGTGTAGGCGAAACGTTTCGAAATAAAGATACCTAACTGTTGCATATGTGTCTTACCTAACAATCTGTCGGTATTTCATACCATTTTAATGTTCATTCTGTCAGACACTGCAACACAAGGGTATCTTGGTACAGACCACTTCGACAACCTCTACTAGTGAGAACGGCTGGGTTTGAGAAGGACCTGCCCTCCCAAAGCAACCTACGTCTCACCTCCTGGCACTATATAAAGGCCCCATTCTGTCACTTCAACTTCATATTGTTTCAGACAACGGAACAATGCTCTTCTCCAGACTGAGGGACTGACCACCTCAAAACTTTAAGGGTGATGGACTGATTACATCGTCTTCAAGTATCTTCTGCTTCTATCAACCTTTCTGTACTCGACTGAAGAAGCCTACTGTGTAGGCGAAACGTTTCGAAATAAAGATACCTAACTGTTGCATATGTGTCTTACCTAACAATCTGTCGGTATTTCATACCATTTTAATGTTCATTCTGTCAGACACTGCAACACAAGGGTATCTTGGTACAGACCACTTCGACAACCTCTACTAGTGAGAACGGCTGGGTTTGAGAAGGACCTGCCCTCCCAAAGCAACCTACGTCTCACCTCCTGGCACTATATAAAGGCCCCATTCTGTCACTTCAACTTCATATTGTTTCAGACAACGGAACAATGCTCTTCTCCAGACTGAGGGACTGACCACCTCAAAACTTTAAGGGTGATGGACTGATTACATCGTCTTCAAGTATCTTCTGCTTCTATCAACCTTTCTGTACTCGACTGAAGAAGCCTACTGTGTAGGCGAAACGTTTCGAAATAAAGATACCTAACTGTTGCATATGTGTCTTACCTAACAATCTGTCGGTATTTCATACCATTTTAATGTTCATTCTGTCAGACACTGCAACACAAGGGTATCTTGGTACAGACCACTTCGACAACCTCTACTAGTGAGAACGGCTGGGTTTGAGAAGGACCTGCCCTCCCAAAGCAACCTACGTCTCACCTCCTGGCACTATATAAAGGCCCCATTCTGTCACTTCAACTTCATATTGTTTCAGACAACGGAACAATGCTCTTCTCCAGACTGAGGGACTGACCACCTCAAAACTTTAAGGGTGATGGACTGATTACATCGTCTTCAAGTATCTTCTGCTTCTATCAACCTTTCTGTACTCGACTGAAGAAGCCTACTGTGTAGGCGAAACGTTTCGAAATAAAGATACCTAACTGTTGCATATGTGTCTTACCTAACAATCTGTCGGTATTTCATACCATTTTAATGTTCATTCTGTCAGACACTGCAACACAAGGGTATCTTGGTACAGACCACTTCGACAACCTCTACTAGTGAGAACGGCTGGGTTTGAGAAGGACCTGCCCTCCCAAAGCAACCTACGTCTCACCTCCTGGCACTATATAAAGGCCCCATTCTGTCACTTCAACTTCATATTGTTTCAGACAACGGAACAATGCTCTTCTCCAGACTGAGGGACTGACCACCTCAAAACTTTAAGGGTGATGGACTGATTACATCGTCTTCAAGTATCTTCTGCTTCTATCAACCTTTCTGTACTCGACTGAAGAAGCCTACTGTGTAGGCGAAACGTTTCGAAATAAAGATACCTAACTGTTGCATATGTGTCTTACCTAACAATCTGTCGGTATTTCATACCATTTTAATGTTCATTCTGTCAGACACTGCAACACAAGGGTATCTTGGTACAGACCACTTCGACAACCTCTACTAGTGAGAACGGCTGGGTTTGAGAAGGACCTGCCCTCCCAAAGCAACCTACGTCTCACCTCCTGGCACTATATAAAGGCCCCATTCTGTCACTTCAACTTCATATTGTTTCAGACAACGGAACAATGCTCTTCTCCAGACTGAGGGACTGACCACCTCAAAACTTTAAGGGTGATGGACTGATTACATCGTCTTCAAGTATCTTCTGCTTCTATCAACCTTTCTGTACTCGACTGAAGAAGCCTACTGTGTAGGCGAAACGTTTCGAAATAAAGATACCTAACTGTTGCATATGTGTCTTACCTAACAATCTGTCGGTATTTCATACCATTTTAATGTTCATTCTGTCAGACACTGCAACACAAGGGTATCTTGGTACAGACCACTTCGACAACCTCTACTAGTGAGAACGGCTGGGTTTGAGAAGGACCTGCCCTCCCAAAGCAACCTACGTCTCACCTCCTGGCACTATATAAAGGCCCCATTCTGTCACTTCAACTTCATATTGTTTCAGACAACGGAACAATGCTCTTCTCCAGACTGAGGGACTGACCACCTCAAAACTTTAAGGGTGATGGACTGATTACATCGTCTTCAAGTATCTTCTGCTTCTATCAACCTTTCTGTACTCGACTGAAGAAGCCTACTGTGTAGGCGAAACGTTTCGAAATAAAGATACCTAACTGTTGCATATGTGTCTTACCTAACAATCTGTCGGTATTTCATACCATTTTAATGTTCATTCTGTCAGACACTGCAACACAAGGGTATCTTGGTACAGACCACTTCGACAACCTCTACTAGTGAGAACGGCTGGGTTTGAGAAGGACCTGCCCTCCCAAAGCAACCTACGTCTCACCTCCTGGCACTATATAAAGGCCCCATTCTGTCACTTCAACTTCATATTGTTTCAGACAACGGAACAATGCTCTTCTCCAGACTGAGGGACTGACCACCTCAAAACTTTAAGGGTGATGGACTGATTACATCGTCTTCAAGTATCTTCTGCTTCTATCAACCTTTCTGTACTCGACTGAAGAAGCCTACTGTGTAGGCGAAACGTTTCGAAATAAAGATACCTAACTGTTGCATATGTGTCTTACCTAACAATCTGTCGGTATTTCATACCATTTTAATGTTCATTCTGTCAGACACTGCAACACAAGGGTATCTTGGTACAGACCACTTCGACAACCTCTACTAGTGAGAACGGCTGGGTTTGAGAAGGACCTGCCCTCCCAAAGCAACCTACGTCTCACCTCCTGGCACTATATAAAGGCCCCATTCTGTCACTTCAACTTCATATTGTTTCAGACAACGGAACAATGCTCTTCTCCAGACTGAGGGACTGACCACCTCAAAACTTTAAGGGTGATGGACTGATTACATCGTCTTCAAGTATCTTCTGCTTCTATCAACCTTTCTGTACTCGACTGAAGAAGCCTACTGTGTAGGCGAAACGTTTCGAAATAAAGATACCTAACTGTTGCATATGTGTCTTACCTAACAATCTGTCGGTATTTCATACCATTTTAATGTTCATTCTGTCAGACACTGCAACACAAGGGTATCTTGGTACAGACCACTTCGACAACCTCTACTAGTGAGAACGGCTGGGTTTGAGAAGGACCTGCCCTCCCAAAGCAACCTACGTCTCACCTCCTGGCACTATATAAAGGCCCCATTCTGTCACTTCAACTTCATATTGTTTCAGACAACGGAACAATGCTCTTCTCCAGACTGAGGGACTGACCACCTCAAAACTTTAAGGGTGATGGACTGATTACATCGTCTTCAAGTATCTTCTGCTTCTATCAACCTTTCTGTACTCGACTGAAGAAGCCTACTGTGTAGGCGAAACGTTTCGAAATAAAGATACCTAACTGTTGCATATGTGTCTTACCTAACAATCTGTCGGTATTTCATACCATTTTAATGTTCATTCTGTCAGACACTGCAACACAAGGGTATCTTGGTACAGACCACTTCGACAACCTCTACTAGTGAGAACGGCTGGGTTTGAGAAGGACCTGCCCTCCCAAAGCAACCTACGTCTCACCTCCTGGCACTATATAAAGGCCCCATTCTGTCACTTCAACTTCATATTGTTTCAGACAACGGAACAATGCTCTTCTCCAGACTGAGGGACTGACCACCTCAAAACTTTAAGGGTGATGGACTGATTACATCGTCTTCAAGTATCTTCTGCTTCTATCAACCTTTCTGTACTCGACTGAAGAAGCCTACTGTGTAGGCGAAACGTTTCGAAATAAAGATACCTAACTGTTGCATATGTGTCTTACCTAACAATCTGTCGGTATTTCATACCATTTTAATGTTCATTCTGTCAGACACTGCAACACAAGGGTATCTTGGTACAGACCACTTCGACAACCTCTACTAGTGAGAACGGCTGGGTTTGAGAAGGACCTGCCCTCCCAAAGCAACCTACGTCTCACCTCCTGGCACTATATAAAGGCCCCATTCTGTCACTTCAACTTCATATTGTTTCAGACAACGGAACAATGCTCTTCTCCAGACTGAGGGACTGACCACCTCAAAACTTTAAGGGTGATGGACTGATTACATCGTCTTCAAGTATCTTCTGCTTCTATCAACCTTTCTGTACTCGACTGAAGAAGCCTACTGTGTAGGCGAAACGTTTCGAAATAAAGATACCTAACTGTTGCATATGTGTCTTACCTAACAATCTGTCGGTATTTCATACCATTTTAATGTTCATTCTGTCAGACACTGCAACACAAGGGTATCTTGGTACAGACCACTTCGACAACCTCTACTAGTGAGAACGGCTGGGTTTGAGAAGGACCTGCCCTCCCAAAGCAACCTACGTCTCACCTCCTGGCACTATATAAAGGCCCCATTCTGTCACTTCAACTTCATATTGTTTCAGACAACGGAACAATGCTCTTCTCCAGACTGAGGGACTGACCACCTCAAAACTTTAAGGGTGATGGACTGATTACATCGTCTTCAAGTATCTTCTGCTTCTATCAACCTTTCTGTACTCGACTGAAGAAGCCTACTGTGTAGGCGAAACGTTTCGAAATAAAGATACCTAACTGTTGCATATGTGTCTTACCTAACAATCTGTCGGTATTTCATACCATTTTAATGTTCATTCTGTCAGACACTGCAACACAAGGGTATCTTGGTACAGACCACTTCGACAACCTCTACTAGTGAGAACGGCTGGGTTTGAGAAGGACCTGCCCTCCCAAAGCAACCTACGTCTCACCTCCTGGCACTATATAAAGGCCCCATTCTGTCACTTCAACTTCATATTGTTTCAGACAACGGAACAATGCTCTTCTCCAGACTGAGGGACTGACCACCTCAAAACTTTAAGGGTGATGGACTGATTACATCGTCTTCAAGTATCTTCTGCTTCTATCAACCTTTCTGTACTCGACTGAAGAAGCCTACTGTGTAGGCGAAACGTTTCGAAATAAAGATACCTAACTGTTGCATATGTGTCTTACCTAACAATCTGTCGGTATTTCATACCATTTTAATGTTCATTCTGTCAGACACTGCAACACAAGGGTATCTTGGTACAGACCACTTCGACAACCTCTACTAGTGAGAACGGCTGGGTTTGAGAAGGACCTGCCCTCCCAAAGCAACCTACGTCTCACCTCCTGGCACTATATAAAGGCCCCATTCTGTCACTTCAACTTCATATTGTTTCAGACAACGGAACAATGCTCTTCTCCAGACTGAGGGACTGACCACCTCAAAACTTTAAGGGTGATGGACTGATTACATCGTCTTCAAGTATCTTCTGCTTCTATCAACCTTTCTGTACTCGACTGAAGAAGCCTACTGTGTAGGCGAAACGTTTCGAAATAAAGATACCTAACTGTTGCATATGTGTCTTACCTAACAATCTGTCGGTATTTCATACCATTTTAATGTTCATTCTGTCAGACACTGCAACACAAGGGTATCTTGGTACAGACCACTTCGACAACCTCTACTAGTGAGAACGGCTGGGTTTGAGAAGGACCTGCCCTCCCAAAGCAACCTACGTCTCACCTCCTGGCACTATATAAAGGCCCCATTCTGTCACTTCAACTTCATATTGTTTCAGACAACGGAACAATGCTCTTCTCCAGACTGAGGGACTGACCACCTCAAAACTTTAAGGGTGATGGACTGATTACATCGTCTTCAAGTATCTTCTGCTTCTATCAACCTTTCTGTACTCGACTGAAGAAGCCTACTGTGTAGGCGAAACGTTTCGAAATAAAGATACCTAACTGTTGCATATGTGTCTTACCTAACAATCTGTCGGTATTTCATACCATTTTAATGTTCATTCTGTCAGACACTGCAACACAAGGGTATCTTGGTACAGACCACTTCGACAACCTCTACTAGTGAGAACGGCTGGGTTTGAGAAGGACCTGCCCTCCCAAAGCAACCTACGTCTCACCTCCTGGCACTATATAAAGGCCCCATTCTGTCACTTCAACTTCATATTGTTTCAGACAACGGAACAATGCTCTTCTCCAGACTGAGGGACTGACCACCTCAAAACTTTAAGGGTGATGGACTGATTACATCGTCTTCAAGTATCTTCTGCTTCTATCAACCTTTCTGTACTCGACTGAAGAAGCCTACTGTGTAGGCGAAACGTTTCGAAATAAAGATACCTAACTGTTGCATATGTGTCTTACCTAACAATCTGTCGGTATTTCATACCATTTTAATGTTCATTCTGTCAGACACTGCAACACAAGGGTATCTTGGTACAGACCACTTCGACAACCTCTACTAGTGAGAACGGCTGGGTTTGAGAAGGACCTGCCCTCCCAAAGCAACCTACGTCTCACCTCCTGGCACTATATAAAGGCCCCATTCTGTCACTTCAACTTCATATTGTTTCAGACAACGGAACAATGCTCTTCTCCAGACTGAGGGACTGACCACCTCAAAACTTTAAGGGTGATGGACTGATTACATCGTCTTCAAGTATCTTCTGCTTCTATCAACCTTTCTGTACTCGACTGAAGAAGCCTACTGTGTAGGCGAAACGTTTCGAAATAAAGATACCTAACTGTTGCATATGTGTCTTACCTAACAATCTTGGTCCATCCTCTCCTTTCTTCCTGGTTGTGTCCCTAACAGGTTGATGCATGAGGTTTTCCAGTGCCACTTGCATCATCTTGGCCCTCCAGGTTTCTGGTCCCCTATGTGGCTCCAGGTTTTCCTAGTCAATTTCCTTGTGATTGAAATAACCCATTACTAGTAACTTTGTCCTGCCCATGTAGGTCCTTCTGGCAATCTCAGCTAGTTTCTCAACCATTGCTCTATTGTTATCATCGTACTCTTGTCTTGGCCTCTTGCTATTCATTGGCGGGTTTTACATCAGTGTAATCACCACCTTGGAAACCCCAGTCTGAAGTGTTCCTACCATGTAGTCCCTTGCTTCCCCTCTGTATGCTCCTTCCAACTCCTCAGAACTCCACTATTTTTTATGAGCATTGCAGTTCCTCCTCCCCCTTTGTTCCCTCTGTCGTTCCTCATGATCTGATATTAGGTTGGAAAGATCTCAACTGATCTCGGCCTGGTGATGGATCAGGTGTTTTGGTTCATTCAGTGTCCCGGTGATGGACCAGGTGCTTTGGCTTCCTCAGTACTTTGGTGATGGACCAGGTGATTTGGCTTCCTCAGTACTTTGGTGATGGACCAGGTGCTTTGGCTTCCTCAGTACTTTGGTGATGGAGTAACTGTTTCAGCTCTTTCAAAGGCTTGGTGATGGACCAGGTGCTTCAGCTCATTCAGTACCTTGGTGATGAACCAGGTGATTCAGCTCATTCAGTGCCCTGGTGATGGACCAGGTGCTTCAGCTCATTCAGTACCTTGGTGATGAACCAGGTGATTCAGCTCATTCAGTGCCCTGGTGATGGACCAGGTGCTTCAGCTCATTCAGTACCTTGGTGATGAACCAGGTGATTCAGCTCATTCAGTGCCCTGGTGATGGACCAGGTGCTTCAGCTCATTCAGTGCCCTGGTGATGAACCAGGTGATTCAGCTCATTCAGTGCCCTGGTGATGAACCAGGTGATTCAGCTCATTCAGTGCCCTGGTGATGGACCAGGTACTTCAGCTCATTCAGTGCCCTGGTGATGGACCAGGTACTTCAGCTCATTCAGTGCCCTGGTGATGGACCAGGTACTTCAGCTCATTCAGTGCCCTGATGGACCAGGTGCTTCAGCTCATTCAGTGCCCTGGTGATGGACCAGGTGCTTCAGCTCATTCAGTGCCCTGGTGATGAACCAGGTGATTCAGCTCATTCAGTGCCCTGGTGATGGACCAGGTACTTCAGCTCATTCAGTGCCCTGGTGATGGACCAGGTGCTTCAGCTCATTCAGTGCCCTGGTGATGGACCAGGTGCTTCAGCTCATTCAGTGCCCTGGTGATGGACCAGGTGCTTCAGCTCATTCAGTGCCCTGGTGATGGACCAGGTGCTTCAGCTCATTCAGTGCCCTGGTGATGGACCAGGTGCTTCAGCTCATTCAGTGCCCTGGTGATGGACCAGGTGCTTCATCTCCATTGGTGCTCATGTGATGGATCAGGTGCTTCAGCTCCTTCAGTATACTTTTTAACAACGCCCTGATTATCAAAACTCATTCCTATGGATGGAGTTAAAGGTGGGTTGGGCAGGTGGTTTTGTTCGTGGGTTTGGTTTTGGGTTTGAAGGGAATTTGCCTAGTGTGAGCCGGTTGGTCTGTTGCAGTGTTATTTCTTAGTGTGTTCTTATGAGTGAGAGGGGTTGGATTCGAGCGGGACTTGCACATTGGTTGAGAAGGGGGATATTATCTGGACTTGTTGCTTGGGTGGCGCTGGAGATGGGTTGGGCAAATATTTTTGTTGGTTAGTTGGTTCTGAAATGGCCTTGCCAAGTATGGGTCAGTAAGCCTGTTGCTTCCTGGGTGTGCATTATTCCAGCCATGGAATTGTGACATGTCGAGTAATTGCGAGTTGTACCATCGACAGTGCTGTGACTTTACGAGCTAGTTGTTAAGTGTTCCAGCAACTGCAATGTGAATGAGGACTAGTTTTGGATTCTTCCAACATCATCTATTTGCTCTTGTAGACTAGTTGTCAGTTGTTCCTGTCATGATATTATGACATTGTGGGATAGTTGTCAATCGTTCCAAAAACGGTATTGGGATTTTGAGAATTGTGCTTAATTGTTCCAGCCATGGAACTGTGACTTAGTGGGCTAGTTGTCAAGTGTTCCAGCTCCAGCTTCGCGATTATGTGAGCAAGCTTCAAAATGTTCCAGCCACAACATTGGCTTTTTATGCTAGTTGTCAATTGCTCCACCCACAACTAGTAACCTTGCAAATTAGTTTTAATTGTGACATCCACAGCCTAGCCATTTTTTGGGCTAGTTATCAATTGTTCCAACCACTGTATTGTTACTGTGGGCTATTTCTCAGTTGTTCCAGTTACTGTAATGTGACTTTATGGGCTAGATGTTAATTGTTCCAGCCAGGGTGATGTGACTTTGTTGCTAGATGTCAAATGTTTCGGGTACGGTCTTGTGACTTGTATTCTTTAACTTGACAACTTGACAACTTGACAACTTGACAACTCTTCCCTATTAAGTCATAAACAGTCCTAAGGACTTAAAATATCAAAGACCAAGTACTTCAAAACTTGAAGAATGTAACATAGTTGGTGTTTACAGAAGAATTTCCTAATACGATGCTTATAATTATATATTAATAAGAAACACTGTTCCGTGTGGATCATGGGAGGTCATGGGGTCATGGGAGGTCATGGGGTCATGGGAGGTCATGGGGTCATGGGAGGTCATGGGGTCATGGGAGGTCATGGGGTCATGGGAGGTCATGGGGTCATGGGAGGTCATGGGGTCATGGGAGGTCATGGGGTCACGGGAGGTCATGGGTCATGGGAAGTCATGGGGTCATGGGAGGTCATGGGGTCATGGGAGGTCATGGGGTCATGGGAGGTCATGGGGTCATGGGAGGTCATGGGGTCATGGGAGGTCATGGGGTCATGGGAGGTCATGGGGTCATGGGAGGTCATGGGGTCATGGGAGGTCATGGGGTCATGGGGTCATGGGAGGTCATGGGGTCATGGGAGGTCATGGGGTCATGGGAGGTCATGGGGTCATGGGAGGTCATGGGGTCATGGGAGGTCATGGGGTCATGGGAGGTCATGGGGTCATGGGGTCATGGGGTCATGGGGTCATGGGAGGTCATGGGGTCATGGGAGGTCATGGGGTCATGTGAGGTCATGGGGTCATGGGAGGTCATGGGGTCACGGAGGTCATGGGAGGTCATGGGGTCATGGGGTCATGGGGTCATGGGAGGTCATGGGGTCATGGGAGGTCATGGGGTCATGGAGGTCATGGGGTCATGGGAGGTCATGGGGTCATGGGGTCATGGGAGGTCATGGGGTCATGGGAGGTCATGGGGTCATGGGAGGTCATGGGGTCATGGGAGGTCATGGGGTCATGGGACGTCATGGGGTCATGGGAGGTCATGGGGTCATGGGAGGTCATGGGGTCATGGGGTCATGGAGGTCATGGGAGGTCATGGGGTCATGGGAGGTCATGGGGTCATGGGAGGTCATGGGGTCATGGGGTCATGGGGCACCTGGTGAATGGGAGGTTTATTCCTTCAAATGGAAAAGTATTTCCAGTTCCTAGAGTATCAACATCTGAGGTAATTCTTTGCTGAACATGTCCTCCTCTGACACTCCAACACCTCATATTTTCCACTCAGTCACTAGTACAAGTTGTCTTCACTCTTCGTCAACGTCAATTTGTTTTTCTTTCTTCGTAATAATGTTTGCAGTCTTTTTTCCTCCACTGCACTTGCCACTACTTGGATTAATTTGCAGAGGAAAATACATCATCTTATCTCAGTAATGTTACTTTTGACTCACTTTTCCAACATCAACCTGAACATCATGGTTTTGGTCTTGTGTGCCACAATGTCCTCCAGCTGCCATGACCATGATTTGTCTCTTTGACTCCTGTTGCTAATCTCATTCTCATAGTATCCCTGACATTTTTTTTTACCATTCCGGGTACTCTTATCCTTTTCCATTACTTCGTGCGACTCTTTAATATTTCATTACCTCAACTATTGTACTTGTGCCTGCGGATCTATACTACAAATCACGTCAAGTCAATAAAAACCCAACAAAACAGCTGCACTACGAATGATCACTAGCAAACTCTGCTCAACAATCTTCAACAGTTAAAACTTATTTATCGTTCAAAACATTCACTTTTATATTGTATACATTATACATACAGGAAAACTAAAATTAATTTAAGCCCTTTTCAAACTTCCTGAGCAGCTGCAACAGCTGCTGTCATTGAAGATGCATAGATAAAAAGCTGGATAGCTGCATAATTCAAAATACAAATATGTCTTTGACATTCTCCGTGCACGACTCAACATGAGTAAAAAACTATAAGCGTATGAAAGGTCACAAGATATGGAACTCTGCCTGCATGTTCCAAAAGTTGTGTATGTTAAGTAGCAACTCCTTAACCTAATGTGACTCTTGGCTACGAGAAAATATGCCAAATCTTGCAACCTGCTTGTTCTCCTCCTGTGTTTCTTGCTTCCACTTCTTTCTTTCCCTTCTTATATATTGTATCACATGCTAGAATCTCTCACTCAGACACATTCATTTTACCAAGTATTATAAACGGTATTCCTTGACCTTAACTCCCTATATTCAAGTGAGCAGCAACAAGCTTCAGAAAACTTATTTTGCATTATGATTTTCTATTTCAAATATCTTTTTTTTTTAAATTATTAATAATTTATATTAGACTATTAAAAATTAATAACTTAAAATTGTTGATTTTATGACTAGATTTAGTTCAGCTCGCCCTTACGTCTCATTAATTTACTTCTGACATTGTTTTCTTTCCTTTTAACAAATGTGGAGAAATTTTCTCCAGGAGGGGGGTATCAGCCCCCTTCAGCCCTTTCAGCCCCTTTCAGCCCTGAGGGGCCAAGCCCTCTCAGAAGGGGCGAGCATCTTGTTTACTGCTAGAGTGAGTAATTGATCACAGATGCTATGCCACGTAGTCAAGTGACCTCTGCTCCTTGCAGCGGTGTTGCAAAGTGTATTTTTATAAGAGACAGTACATCTCTTACTTAGCAGGACAATTAAGGAAAATCCTGCTCCCACTTTATTACCATAGTAAAGATAGTGTACATTGTTGTCTATGCTTAAGACAGCAAGAAACAAACATTCTGCTTTGCTTCATCGAGGAGGTGACAAGGATGCAAGGTACTAGGTCAGCGTTTTCTTTTTGTGCTGGGGGCAGTGACGGCAAGGGGCGCTGTGGCGTCTTCAGACTATCTTTGACTCTAGGGAGAGTGACACTGATGCCAGGATAACTAGCAAAGAACACTGATCTGTGCGTTAGTGTGAACAAAGTGTCTCAAACACAATAAACACTTAAGAGAAGTGTGATCAGCTTCTCTTGTGATACACTGTGAACAATAAAGACAAATCTTGTGGAACAGTGTACCAGTGTGCGTTTCCTAGACAATGGAAGACGTGGACATCCAAGGACACTTCAGCTTCTATCAAGTCACCGATACCTGTCGAAGGTGTTGAGAACACCATAGCTCACGTTACAAAGAGCAAGGTATGTTACGAATTTCTTGTAGATCGGGGGATTGCGCAATTCTTGAGTCACAAGGAGTTTGTAATCAACCTATAATCGGCAGTAAGGTGTGGACTTTTGAGTCCAAACAAGTAGGTATTTCGTCAGCCATCATCGAATGAAATATGCTGACATAACACCCCCTAGGGGTAATTTATATACTTACAAATTATATCTCTTGACAGCCCATGTTGAGATGGTTTCGACAGCTTCTAGACCTCGTCTGCAGGGGCGGCTGTGTAGACGATTTGCTGTCATTTATCAGCTAAGTGTTTCCTATATTTATATATATAAATTACACATAGCTGGTAAGGCCAATATCTTCAACAACAAAAGCAATTTAGAGGCAGTCCTTAATCTCGAAGATTACCTCCGAAAACCCAAGTCTCGGCTCTCTGACTCGCAGTTTTCTTGTGTCCAAGAAAGTTTTCAACTTCAAATTAAGTTCTCTCTCTCTCTAATGTCTGTCCACCTGATCTTGTTAAAGTTTTCCGTGACATCAGTCTTACTCAACACTGTTATTATGATTTTCTTTACGCTCAAGAACCTGATATTCCTTCAGTCTTCAGTATTACCTCGCGAGGCTGTGTTTCATTACGTGATAGTAATACTTGTGCCACTGGCTGCCCCAGGGAAGGATTTTATCTTATCCGTGCCCCGGTCTGAGACCAGGCCTCGTGGTGAATCAGGGTCTGATCAACCAGACTGTTGCTACTGGCCGCACGTAAAACAACATACGAACCACAGCCCGGCTGCTCAGGTACTGACTTAGGTTTCTGTCCAGAGCCTTCTTGAAGACAGCCAGGAGTCTATTGGTAATCCCCTTATGTATCCTGGGAGGCAGTTGAACAGTCTTGGGCCCCTGACACTTATTGTGTTGTTCCTTAGTATACTTGAGATGTCCCTGCGTTAGACTAATCCCCCTAGGATTTTCAAAATGTACATTATCATGTATCTTTCTCGCCTGCATTCAAGGGAATACAGATCAAGAGATTTCAACCATTCCCAGTAATTTAGGTGCTTTATCGTACTTATGTGTGCCAAGAAAGTTCTCTGTAGATTCTTCAGGTCTGCAATGTTGCCAGCCTTGAAGGAGGCCGTTAGTGTACAGCAGTATTCCAGCCTAGAGAAAACAAGCGGTTTGAAGAGAATCATGGGTGTGGCATCCCTAGTTCTGAAGGTTCTCATTATCCATCCTGTCATTTTTCTAGCAGATGAGGTACAAACATTGTTGTGGTCTATGAAGGTGAGATCCTCTGACATTATCACTCCCAGGTCCTTCACATTAGTTTTTTGCTCTATTGTATGGTTAGAATTTGTTTTATACTCTGTATTACAGTGTAGTGTATTAACAATTTTGTGTGAATAAAATGCTTCATAGTTTCGAGATTTGTTGTGAAACTGGATGTGTATTATTGGTGGTCAGGAGAGGAGAGTGAGGTGTGTTTAGTTCAGTAGGTGAAGCACATGAGCAAAATGTACAGTGCTCGTCATGGCATTATGCCGGGTGAGTGCCCCGGCATAATGCTGTGATGGAAATCAAAGGCTTACCAAGGGGAGTCTTTCTCCATCAGTGCATTCTGCTGGGTAGCAGCCGTTAACATGATGTCACGGCCTGCCGCCACACTTCACAGTGACTTCTCATTGCTCACATGGCTGCCTTGGCGAAAGGAAGTGTTGCACTTTTGTCTCCCATCCACCTCATCTTTTGTCCAGTGTTCCCTTTGGTTTTGGGGCTATACATGTTTCATTATGGGTAAATGTAAGTCTTGAACATCTCAAACTATAGCTCATATTATAGGGCTTCACAAAGCTGGGCACAAAGCATAATGCCCTGGCATTATGCCGGGGCGCTTACTCGGCATAATGCCGTGGCGAACACTGTAGGTGTGTGAGTAGGTGAGTTTTTTTTATTGTATACTACAGGTAATTTTATTTGTGTTTAAGCGCTCTCATGTTTACCTGTCAGACCCTGGTGAGCAGAGGCTTGTTTAAGTTTTAGGGGAGTTACCCGTATAGTGTATTTGCTGGTAGACAGACAGAAGAAGTGTGTGTGTGTGTGTGTGTTCGTTATCATGTCTCCCCTGACCCTCCTGTCCTCCAGTGTGGTCAGGCCGATTTCCCTTAATCTTTCTTCATAGGACATTCCCCTTAGCTCTGGAACTAACCTTGTGGCAAACCTTTGTACTTTCTCTAGTTTCTTGACGTGCTTTATCAAGTGCGGGTTCCAAACAGGTGCTGAATACTCCAGTATGGGCCTGACATACACGTTGTACAGTGTCTTGAAAGATTCCTTACTAAGGTGTCGGAATGCTGTTCTCAGGTTTGCCAGGCGCCCATATGCTGCAGCAGTTATCTGATTGATGTGTGCTTCCGGAGCCATGCTCGGTGTTATACTCACCCCAAGATCTTTCTCCTTGAGTGAGGTTTGCAGTCTTTGGCCACCTAGCCTATACTCTGTCTGTGGTCTTCTGTGCCCTTCCCCTATCTTCATGACTTTGCATTTGGCAGGATTAAATTCGAGAAGCCATTTTCTGGACCAGGTGTCCAGTCTGTCCAGGTCTCTTTGAAGTCCTGCCTGGTCCTCATCAGATTTAATTCTCCTCATTAACTTCACATCATCTGCAAACAGGGAGTGTGTGTGTGTGTGTGTGTGTGTACTCATCTATTTGTACTCACCTATTTGTGGTTGCAGGGGTCGAGTCATAGCTCCTGGCCCCGCCTCTTCACTGATTGCTACTAGGTCCTCTCTCTCCCTGCTACATGAGCTATATCATACCTCGCCTTAAAACTATGTATGGTTCCCGCCTCCACTACTTCACTTTCTAGACTATTCCACGACTTGACTACTCTATGACTGAAGAAATACTTCCTAACATCCCTTCGATTCATCTGAGTCTTCAACTTCCAATTGTGACCTCTTGTGTCTGTGTCCCATCTCTGGAACATCCTGTCTTTGTCCACCTTGTCTATTCCGCGCAGTATTTTATATGTCGTTATCATCTCTCCCCTGACCCTCCTGGCCTCCAGTGTCGTCAGGCCGATTTCCCTCAACCTTTCTTCGTAGGACAATCCCCGTAGCTCTGGGACTAGTCTTGTTGCAAACCTTTGCACTTTCTCTAATTTCTTGACGTGCTTGACTAGGTGTGGATTCCAAACTGGTGCTGCATACTCCAGTATGGTCCTGACGTAAATGGTATACAGGGTCTTGAACGACTCCTTACTGAGGTATCGGAACGCTATCCGTAGGTTTGCCAGGCGCCCGTATGCTGCAGCAGTTATCTGATTTATGTGCGCCTCAGGAGATATGCTCGGTGTTATACTCACCCCCAGATCTTTTTCCTTGAGTGAGGTTTGCAGTCTTTGGCCATCTAAACTATATTGTGTCTGCGGTCTTCTTTGCCCTTCCCCAATCTTCATGACTTTGCATTTGGCAGGGTTAAACTCAAGGAGCCAGTTGCTGGACCAGGCTTGCAGCCTGTCCAGGTCTCTTTGTAGTCCTGCCTGATCCTCATCCGATTTGATTCTTCTCATTAACTTCACATCATCTGCAAACAAGGACACTTCTGAGTCTATCCCTTCCGTTATGTCGTTCACATATACCAAGAACAGCACAGGTCCTAGGACTGACCCCTGTGGAACCCCGCTTGTCACAAGCGCCCACTCTGACACCTCGTCACGTACCATGACTCGTTGTTGCCTCCCTGTCAGGTATTCTCTGATCCATTGCAGTGCCTTTCCTGTTATGTGTGCCTGATCTTCTAGCTTTTTCAGTAACCTCTTGTGAGGAACTGTGTCGAAGGCCTTTTTGCAGTCCAAAAAAATGCAGTCGATCCACCCCTCTCTCTCTTGTCTTACTTCTGTCACCTTGTCATAAAACTCTAGTAGGTTTGTGACACAGGATTTTCCTTCCCTGAAACCATGCTGGTTGTCAATTATACACTTGTTTCTTTCCAGGTGCTCCACCACTCTCCTCCTGATGATCTTCTCCATGACCTTGCATACTATACACGTTAGTGATACAGGTCTGTAGTTTAGTGCCTCATGTCTGTCTCCCTTTTTAAAAATTGGGACTACATTTGCCATCTTCCATACCTCAGGGAGTTGCCCAGTTTCAAATGATGTGTTGAAGATCTTTGTTAATAATGGCACACACAATATCTCTGCTCCCTCTTTAAGGACCCACGGAGAGATGTTGTCTGATCCCACCGCCTTTGAGGTGTCAAGTTCGCATAGCAGCTTCTTCACTTCCTCCTTGGTTATATGTACCTCATCCAGCACTTGCTGGTGTACCCCCCTGTTCTGATTTCCTGGAGTCCTACTGGTTTCCACTGTAAATACTTCTTTAAATCTCGTGTTGAGCTCCTGACATACCTCTCGGTCGTTGCTTGTGAATTCCCCATCACCCTTCCTCAGTCTGATTACCTGGTCCTTGACTGTTGTTTTCCTCCTGATGTGACTGTACAACAGCTTCGGGTCAGTCTTGACTTTTGATGCTATGTCATTTTCATATTGTCGCTGAGCCTCCCTTCTTATCTGTGCATATTCATTTCTGGCTCTTCGGCTAATCTCTTTATTTTCCTGAGTTCTCTGTCTTCTGTACCTTTTCCATTCTCTAGTACACCTAGTTTTTGCCTCCCTACACCTTTGGGTGAACCAAGGACTCGCTCTGTTCTTCCCATTATTTCTGTTTCCCTTGGGAACAAACCTCTCCTCTGCCTCCTTGCATTTTGTTGCCACATAGTCCATCATTTCTTGTACTGGTTTTCCTGTCAGTTCCCTCTCCCACTGAATGTTTTGAAGGAAGTTCCTCATGCCTGAGTAGTTCCCCCTTTTGTAGTTTGGTTTTTCCCATCCTATTCCTGCTACTCTCTCCACTTGGAGCTCAACTATGTAGTCAAAGCACAGAACCACATGATCACTAGCTCCCAGGGGCCTTTCATACAAGATATCCTCGATGTCTGAACTACTCAAGGTGAATACAAGGTCCAGTCTTGCTGGTTCATCTTCTCCTCTGTCTCTGGTAGTGTCTCTAACATGTTGATGCATGAGGTTTTCCAGTACTACATCCATCATCTTGGCTCTCCATGTTTCGGAACCCCCATGGGGCTCCAGGTTTTCCCAGTCAATCTCCTTGTGATTGAAATCACCCATAACTAGTAACTTTGCTCCCCCCACGTGTGCTCTCCTGGCCACCTCGGCTAGTGTGTCGACCATGGCTCTGTTGCTCTCATCGTATTCTTCTCTTGGTCTCCTGCAGTTCTGTGGTGGGTTGTACATTACTGCAATTATCACCTTATGTCCCTCAGACTGGATTGTTCCTACTAAGTAGTCCCTTTCACCCGTGCCATCCATTCCTTCCATTTTCTCAAAACCCCACTGGCTTTTAATGAGCAGTGCAACTCCTCCTCCCCCTCTCCTCCCTCTGTCTTTCCTGAAGATTTGATATCCGGGTGGAAAGATTGAATCTGTTATTATTCTGGTGAGCTTTGTTTCTGTGAGTGCTATTATGTCTGGGGATGTCTCCTTGATTCTTTCGTGCCACTCCTCATACTTATTTGTTATTCCATCTGCATTTGTATACCATACCTTCAACTTCTTTTCTAAGACTGTGGTCTGGGAGGTGTATTGGGGTTGGGGAAGTGGGAGACCTGATAAGGAACTATGGGTGGTTGCTGTGGGGGTGGAGTTTGTAATGTAGTGGGTGGGGGCATTGGATATGGCATGGGTGTTTTGGTTTAGAGTGTTCGGCTGCACTGGGGTTGACCTGGTTGGGAGGCTTCTATAGGAAGCTGTGAGGGAGGTTGTATTTGATCTTCTTCCTGTGTCTGGGATCTCCTGTCTGTCTTCTCCATCCCCTCTCTTTCCTCCTTTCGCCTTTGTACCATCTCTCTCAGTTTCCGCCTTTCGTCTTGTGTTCTGTTGCGGTCGAGATACACCTTCCTGTATGCCGGCATGTCCCTTAATCGTGCTTTTTCCTGCAGTATCCTGTTCCGAGTCGATTCTGCCTTGAAGGTCACTTTCACTGGCCGGGTTCTTTTTTTTACAAACCCCCCTATTCTCCGAAAATTTTCCAGCTGGGTCATGTCGTCTTCTCCAATTACTTTCATGATGCTTTCAATTGCTTTTTTTTCCCCTTGTTTTCTTGCTTCATATGTTTCCCCTTCAACTTCCTGTAGCCCATACACAAAGACTGACCGCACCCTTTCATTCTCCCACTGCATATCCCTGTGTATCCCCTCATTCAATTTGATTTCCTCCATTGCAGCTTTCCTTTCTTCAGTTTCACTAGCTACTGTACATGGGCTCAGTGGCCTGTCATTTTCCCTTCTCGGCTTTCCCTGGGCTCTGTTGTGGTCTTTTAGGGCCTCCACATATAGCTTAGCTCTTTCATTTACTACAGTCTCCACTTATAGAGCTTCTACATGCAGTTTTGCTCCTCCTTTCCCTACAGTCCCCTTATTTGTGGCTGAGGTAGCGGTCTCTGTTGTCAATCCCATAATGTTCTTTAGTTCTTTAGGCTGTTTCAGATTTTCCAGTTCCTCTTCTAAACTCTGTATCCTGGCCTCTGCTGCTTTGACTTTCACCTCCCACTTCCTGCTTTCCATGTCTATCCTCTCTTCCATTCTCATGCTAAGTTCTTCTAGTTTCTTTTCCCATTCTTGTTCCCTTTTTGTGTGTGTGTATGTGTGTGTGTGTGTGTGTGTGTGTGTGTGTGTGTGTGTGTGTGTGTGTGATGGAGCTTCCCTGTTTAGAAATGTTTATACATTTTGTTGTACTCACTAGTAGTTATGATCTTATGTGGACTGGAGTGAAGATGATGTTACAGTAGACTGTAACTTGTATATACTTTAGGATTAATACATATTATTTTTTTTGTCCTTCCTTATAATATATTGACCATTTAAAGTTATGCTTCATAATTTGCATGAAGGTACATGCTGGCCGTAGAGTAGTTATTGTTTGAAATGTAATTTAAATGCCCCTAGACAGCACGTTGAGTAGCCTTTGAGAGACAGGACTTTTATTTAAGTTGTCAACCAAAAAGGTCGTAACACCCTGATAAAGGTTTAATTTCTTCAAGTTTTCCATATCTGAGTAGTTGAAATTTATCTACACTGAAATTCATACTGTTTTCTGTGGCCCATTTGAAGATTTGATTGATGTCCGCCTGGATGTTTTCGGTGTCTTCGATGGAGGTCACTGTCATGGCAGTTCAGGTGTCATCCGCAAATGAAGAGACACTGAACTATGGCTTACATCTCTGTCTATGTCAGATATGAGGATGGGGAACAAGATGGGAGCGAGTACTGTGCCTTGTGGAAAAGAGTTTTTCACCGTAGCCGCCTCAAACTTTACCCTGTTTTTTAATTTTTGTGTTCTGTTTGTTAGGGAGTAATAGATCCATTTACGAACTTTTCTGTTATTCCTTTGTCATGCATTTTCTGCGCTATTACACCATGGTCGCAATAGTATACTATGTCTGCATTTTGTTTATCCTGTAAAGCATCCAGGACCTTGTCATAGTGATCCAGCAGATGGGACAGGCAGGAGCGACCTGCTCTAAACCCGTGTTGCCCTGGGTTGTGTAACTGATGGGTATCTAGGTGGTTGGCGATCTTGCTTCTAAGAACACTTTCAATGATTTTATGATATTGGATGTTAGCACTATCGGTCTGTAGTTCTCTGCAGTTGCTTTACTGCCACCTTTGTGGAGTGGGCCTATGTCTGTTGTTTTTAGTGAGTAGGGGATGACTCCTGTGTCTATGCTCCCTCTCCACGGAATGCTGAAGGCACGTGACAGGGGCTTCTTGCAGTTCTTGATGAACAGAGTTCCACGAGTCCGGGCCTGGGGCAGAGTGCATGGGCATATAATTAACTGCCTTTCCGAAGTCTTGTGGTATCAGGATAATATTAGAAAGTTTTTCAATAACCAAATTTTGAATCTCAGTCATTTAGGTTGTCGACCCAGAAAATCTTACTGGAGTGCTTGGACAATATTATCTTACTGGAGTGCTTGGACAATATTATCTTACTGGAGTGCTTGGACAATATTATCTTACTGGAGTGCTTGGACAATATTATCTTACTAGAGTGCTTGGACAATATTATCTTACTGGAGTGCTTGGACAATATTATCTTACTAGAGTGCTTGGACAATATTATCTTACTGGAGTGCTTGGACAATATTATCTTACTGGAGTGCTTGGACAATATTATCTTACTGGAGTGCTTGGACAATATTATCTTACTGGAGTGCTTGGACAATATTATCTTACTGGAGTGCTTGGACAATATTATCTTACTGGAGTGCTTGGACAATATTATCTTACTAGAGTGCTTGGACAATATTATCTTACTAGAGTACTTCGACAATATTATCTTACTGGAGTGCTTGGACAATATTATCTTACTGGAGTGCTTGGACAATATTATCTTACTGGAGTGCTTGGACAATATTATCTTACTGGAGTGCTTGGACAATATTATCTTACTGGAGTGCTTGGACAATATTATCTTACTAGAGTGCTTGGACAATATTATCTTACTAGAGTGCTTGGACAATATTATCTTACTGGAGTGCTTGGACAATATTATCTTACTAGAGTGCTTGGACAATATTATCTTACTGGAGTGCTTAGACAATATTATCTTACTGGAGTGCTTAGACAATATTATCTTACTGGAGTGCTTGGCATTAACACTTGTGTACATGTGTGTGTGTGTGTGTGTGTGTGTGTGTGTGTACTCACCTATTTGTACTCACCTATTTGTGGTTGCAGGGGTCGAGTCACAGCTCCTGGCCCCGCCTCTTCGCTGATTGCTACTAGGTCCTCTCTCTCCCTGCCCCATGAGCTCTATCATACCTCGCCTTAAAACTATGTATGGTTCCCGCCTCCACTACGTCACTTTCTAGGCTATTCCACGGTCTGACTACTCTATGACTGAAGAAACACTTCCTAACATCCCTTTGATTCATCTGAGTCTTCAACTTCCAATTGTGACCTCTTGTGTCTGTGTTCCTTCTTTGGAACATCCCGTCTTTGTCCACCTTGTCTATTCCGCGCAGTATTTTATATGTCGTTATCATGTCTCCCCTGACCCTCCTGTCCCCCAGTGTCGTCAGGCCGATTTCCCTCAACCTTTCTTCGTAGGACAATCCCCGTAGCTCTGGGACTAGTCTTGTTGCAAACCTTTGCACTTTCTCTAATTTCTTGACGTGCTTGACTAGGTGTGGATTCCAAACTGGTGCTGCATACTCCAGTATGGGCCTGACGTAAATGGTATACACAGTCTTAAACGAATCCTTATTGAGGTATCGGAACGCTATCCGTAGGTTTGCCAGGCGCCCGTATGCTGCAGCAGTTATCTGATTGACGTGCGCCTCAGGAGATATGCTCGGTGTTATGCTCACCCCCAGATCTTTTTCCTTGAGTGAGGTTTGCAGTCTATGGCCATCTAAACTATATTGTGTCTGCGGTCTTCTTTGCCCTTCCCCAATCTTCATGACTTTGCATTTGGCAGGGTTAAATTCAAGGAGCCAGTTGCTGGACCAGGCTTGTAGCCTGTCCAGGTCTCTTTGTAGTCCTGCCTGATCCTCATCCGATTTGATTCTTCTCATTAACTTCACATCATCTGCAAACAAGGACACTTCTGAGTCTATCCCTTCCGTTATGTCGTTCACATATACCAAGAACAGCACAGGTCCTAGGACTGACCCCTGTGGAACCCCGCTTGTCACAGGCGCCCACTCTGACACCTCGTCGCGTACCATGACTCATTGTTGCCTCCCTGTCAGGTATTCTCTGATCCATTGCAGTGCCTTTCCTGTTATGTGCGCCTGATCCTCTAGCTTTTGCAGTAACCTCTTGTGAGGAACTGAGTCGAAGGCCTTCTTGCAGTCCAAAAATATGCAGTCGATCCACCCCTCTCTCTCTTGTCTTACTTCTGTCACCTTGTCATAAAACTCTAGTAGGTTTGTGACACAGGATTTTCCTTCCCTGAAACCGTGCTGGTTGTCAATTATACACTTGTTTCTTTCCAGGTGCCCCACCACTCTCCTCCTGATGATCTTCTCCATGACCTTGCATACTATACACGTTAGTGATACAGGTCTGTAGTTTAGTGCCTCATGTCTGTCTCCCTTTTTAAAAATTGGGACTACATTTGCCATTTTCCATACCACAGTGATGTGTTGAAGATCTTTGTTAATGGCTCACACAATATCTCTGCTCCCTCTTTAAGGACCCATGGAGAGATGTTGTCTGGTCCCACTGCCTTTGAGGTGTCAAGTTCGCATAGCAGCTTCTTCACCTCCTCCTTGGTTATATGTACCTCATCCAGCACTTGCTGGTGTGCCCCCCTTTTCTGATTTCCTGGAGTCCTACTGGTTTCCACTGTAAATACCTCTTTAAATCTTGTGTTGAGCTCCTGACATACCTCTTGATCGTTTCTTGTGAATTTCCCATCACCCTTCCTCAGTCTGATTACCTGGTCCTTGACTGTTGTTTTCCTCCTGATGTGGCTGTACAACAGCTTCGGGTCAGTCTTTACTTTTGATGCTATGTCATTTTCATATTGTCTCTGAGCCTCCCTTCTTATCTGTGCATATTCGTTTCTGGCTCTTCGGCTGATTTCTTTATTTTCCTGAGTTCTCTGTCTTCTGTACCTTTTCCATTCTCTAGTACACTTAGTTTTTGCCTCCCTACACCTTTGGGTGAACCAAGGACTCGTTCTGTTTTTCCCATTATTTCTGTTTCCCTTGGGAACAAACCTCTCCTCTGCCTCCTTGCATTTTGTTGCTACATAGTCCATCATTTCTTGTACTGGTTTTCCTGTCAGTTCCCTCTCCCACTGAATGTCTTGAAGGAAGTTCCTCATGCCTGAGTAGTTCCCCCTTTTGTAGTTTGGTTTTTCCCAGCCTATTCCTGCTACTCTCTCCACTTGGAGCTCAACTATGTAGTCAAAGCACAGAACCACATGATCACTAGCTCCCAGGGGCCTTTCATACATGATACCCTCGATGTCCGAACTACTCATGGTGAATACAAGGTTCAGCCTTGCTGGTTCATCCTCTCCTGTCTCTCTGGTAGTGTCTCTAACATGTTGATGCATGAGGTTTTCCAGTACCACATCCATCATCTTGGCTCTCCATGTTTCGGGACCCCCATGGGGCTCCAGGTTTTCCCAGTCAATCTCCTTGTGATTGAAATCATCCATAACTAGTAACTTTGCTCCCCCCATGTGTGCTCTCCTGGCCACCTCGGCCAGTGTGTCGATCATTGCTCTGTTGCTCTCATCATATTCTTCTCTTGGCCTCCTGCAGTTCTGTGGTGGGTTGTACATTACTGCAATTATCACCTTATGTCCCTCAGACTGGATTGTTCCTACTAAGTAGTCCCTTTTGCCCATGCCATCCATTCCTTCCATTTTCTCAAAATCCCACTGGTTTTTAATGAGCAGTGCAACTCCTCCCCCCCCTCTCCTCCCTCTGTCTTTCCTGAGGATTTCGTATCCGGATGGAGAGATTGAATCTGTTATTATTCTGGCGAGTTTTGTTTCTGTGAGTGCTGTTATGTCTGGGGATGTCTCTTTGATTCTTTCGTGCCACTCCTCATACTTGTTTGTTATTCCATCTGCATTTGTATACCACATCTTCAACTTCTTTTCTAAGACTGTGGTCTGGGAGGTATATTGGGGTTGGGGAAGTGGGAGACCTGGTAAGGAACTATGGGTTGTTGCTGTGGGGGTGGAGTTTGTAATGTAGTGGGTGGGGGCATTGGATGTGGCATGGGTGTTTTGATTTAGAGTGTTTGGTTGCACTGGGGTTGACCTGGTTGGGAGGCTTCTATAGGAAGTTGTGAGGGAGGCTGTATTTGATCTTCTTCCTGGGTCTGGGATCTCCTGTCTGTCTTCTCCATCCCCTCTCTTTCCTCCTTTCGCCTTTGTACCATCTCTCTCAGTTTCTGCCTTTCTTCTTGTGTTCTGTCGCGGTCGAGATACACCTTCCTGTATGCCGGCATGTCCCTTAATCGTGCTTTCTCCAGCAGGATCCTGGTCCGAGTCGCT
>NW_027195390.1:85000-137500 GCF_038502225.1 Cherax quadricarinatus
GGGTGGGTAGACTGCGTTTTCTTGAGTGTAAGACGGCTTCTGACAAAGCTGGATGACCAGGCAGGTTTAACAGGGAAGGCACTGCAATGGATCAGAGAATTCCTGATGGGGCCACATCAGTGAGTCATGGTACATGACGAGGTATCAGAGTGGGTGCCTGTGACGAGTGGTGTTCCACAGGGGTCAGTCCTAGGATCGGTGCTGTTTCTGATTTATGTGAATGATTTGATAGAAGGAATAGACACAGAAGTGGGTCTGTTTGCAGACGATGTGAAGTTAATGAGGAGAATTCAATCGGATGAGGACCAGGCAGAACTACAAAGGGATCTGGAGAGGTTGCAGGCTTGGTCCAGAAACTGGCGCTTGGAGTTCAACCCCACCAAGTGCAAAGGCATGAAGATTGGGAAGGGCAAAGAAGACCGGAGAAAGAGTACAGTCTAGGGGCCAAAGACTACAAACCTCACTCAAGGAAAAGGATCTTGGGCTGAGTATAATACTGAGCACATCTCCTGACATTTATATCAACTAAATAAATGCTGCAGCATATGGGCGCCTAGCAAACCTAAGAAAAGCATTCCGTCATCTTAATAAGGAATCGTTCAGGACCCTGTACACTGTGTATGTCAGGCCCATATTGGAATATGCAGCACCAGTCTGGAATCCACACCTTGGTCAAACACATAAGGAAATTAGAAAAAGTGCAAAGATTAGAAACGAGACTAGTCCCGGAGGTAAGGGGCATGTTGTAAGAGGAGTGGTTACGGGAAATCGACCTGACGACACTAAAGGACAGGAAAGATGGGAGGGATATGAAAACGACATAAAATTCTGAGAGGAATGAACGTAGTGGACAGAGACAGGATGTTCCAGAGATGGGACACAGAAACAAGGGGTCACAATTGGAAGCTGAAGACTCAGATGAGTCACAAGGGTGTTAGGAAGTGAGTGATGCAGTGGAGGAAGGATCCATACATAGCTTTAAGAAGAGGTATGATAAAGCTCAAGGAGCAAGGAGAGCGATGTAATAGCAACCAGTGAAAAGGCGAGGACAGGAGCTGTGACACGATCCCTGCAACCACAATTAGGTGAGTACACACACACATACAGGGCAGGGACTGAAGGTCTGCCACCAGCCATCTGCAAAGAAAGTTATTGTATCTGACCAGGAAACCTGAGGAGCAAGGAAATGGTATCCCGGAAGTCAGGAAGATGAAAAGGAGCAGAAAAGGCATGAGCTGAGAAGGAATTATGGGTAGTGGAGATCAGGTGCAAGATGGAACTGGGAGAAAGTTTTGTAAGTTATACAAGACAAGACGAAGAAATGGAAGACATAAGCTGCAGTTGTTGAGGCAAAAATACAAAGCCTGGAAAAGGATTGGAATGAGCTGGCAAGGGAACTGTAGCTGATGAAGGGAAAGGGTAATGAGATGAAAGATAGAATATTAGCACAGGCAAGAGAACTAAAGGAAGAAAAGAAAGAACAAAGAAACCTTTTGCTCAAATACTTCCAGGTAACCAGGTGCAGAAGGGGAACAAAAATGGAATGGCTTAAATCGGACACAGAAATATGGAGGGTAAAAAAGTGGGAAAAGAAGAGGTATACACAAGTAACCCGCACATAGGAGAGAGGAGCTTGTGACGACGTTCGGTCCGACTTAGACAGTTTACATAGTTATTTTGTAAATAGTCTAGTCAGACCGAAACGTCATTGTAAGCTCATCTCTACTATGTGTGGGTTATTTGTGTGTTGTTGCAGTCACAGTACTGTGACTGCAACAAAACACAAATTGGTGGAGAGGCAGATGGTGACAAATTTTCAGATGCTTGGAAAGTTATAGATGGAAAAATATCCCCATTCAAATTGATTCTCACAACACTAATGGCACAAGACAGTGTCATGCAACAGAAACCCTGGTTAAGGAAGACAAAAAAATACTGCCGGGTGTATTTCAACAGGGATAGAACTAGGAAGGAATGGGAGCAACTGAGAGAATGCAAAGACATCTAGGGAAGGCATACATCAGGGCATACATCAAAAGACATGGCAGTTCAGCATCCAGAGAACTGTCTTGTAAACGTGAATCATATGACGAAAGAGACAGAGTCAGAGTTATGCCAGGTCGCAGACGACGTCAAACTACTAAGAAAAATAAAAGCGGACGAGAACCAGGAAAGAGTACAAATGGATCTGGACTGGCAGAAAATTACTAGGAAGGGACAAAAAAAGACCGCAGACAGAGTATAGGCTCGGGTGGCAAAGGCTGCAAATCTCAAGCAGAAGGATCTTTGGGTGAGTATCATACCGAGCACATTCCCTGACACGCATAACATTCAAATAACTGCTGCAGCAAGTGAGCTTCAACAAAATCTAAGAATAGCTTTTCGACCTCTAAGTAAGAATCAATAACGTTACGGTACACCGTCTATGTAAGGCCCATATTAGAGTATGTAGTACCAGTATGAAACCCACCCATGGTCAAGCATGTCAAGAAATTTGAGAAAGTGCAGAGGTTTGCAACAAGACTAGTCCAGAAGCTAAGGGTTATGTCTTATGAAGAGAGGTTAAAGGAACTCAGCCTGATGACACTGCAGGATAAGAAGACTAAGGAGGATATGATAACGACGTACAAAATTTTCAGAGGAATTGACAAGGTAAATAGAAAAAGAGTGTTTCAGAGATGGGAAAGAGGAACACGAGGGCACAGCTGGAAGTTGAAAATTCCGTTGAGTCACAGGAATGTCAGGAAGTGTTTCTTCAGCCTTAGAACTGTGAGGAAGTGGAACAGTCTGGAGGTACAACAAGGCTCTTGAAGCTAGGAGAGAGTGGACCTAGAAGCAACCATTGAAGAGGCTGGGCCAGAAGCTGTGAGTCGACCTCTGTAACCACATCATATAGGCGCACACGCACACACACGCACACACACACACACACATACACACACACACACACACACACACACACACACACACATACACACACACATACACACACACACATACATACACACCCAAGAGGGTGGAAAACCAGAGATCTGGTGGATGAACCAGGGAGGAAAGATTGAGAATTAGAGCTCATAAAAAGGGAGGAAGAGTGGGGAAGGAAGATAGAAGAGCTTGGCAAGATAATGGAGGAGAGGATAGCTGAAGACTGCAGAAAGTGGGGGCTACAAGTCTTAGCAGCAGAAGCTAGGATACAGTGATTAGAAGTGAAACTAAAAAACTTAAAACAGATTAGAGAGACAAATAGCAATACAGATGTGACATCAGGAACTTTTATGTCAGGCACAGGCAAGGGAACGGTATGTGAAGGCCCTATCAGACCCAGGTGGGGCCATGGAAAAGACGAGGAGCACACTAAGATCAAATGACAGGTCTGAAGAAAATGAAGGTACGTTATATGCAGAGACTCTAACAGCCCACTGCACTAGCAAGGAACAGCTGACCATGAAAGACAGTTCACTAAGCATAGAGACTTCAACAAGGACAGGGATTGAAGGCAAGAACATTTCAATGGAAGGAACTAAGACACCTCAGAGGATGCCAAGGGAGACACAGTGAGGAGGAAAAAGAGAGGTCAGTTTTTGTCTTCAGGCTTCAAGAAGCTGAAAGGGAAACCTACAAAGAAAGAAAACAGGACGAGCAAAAAGCAATTGAAGGCATGAAAACAACAGGTGAGGGCGACATGACTCAGGTGAAAAACTTTTGGAGAATTGGGTGGTTTGTGAGTGGAAGGAAACAGTCTGTCAAAGTAATTTTCAAGGAAGAATCAGCTTGAACCAAGATCCTGCAAGAAAAAGCATAACTGAAGGACAACCCGGAGTACTGGAGAGTATACCTCGATCGTGACAGAACACAAGAAGAAAGGACAATAATGAAAGAGGGGGTACAAAGACGCAAGGAGGAACGAGAGGCAATGATGAAGATGAGCAGAATCCAGACCCAGGAGGAAGGACAAACACACTCCCCAGAAACTCTCGCAGGACTCCAACCATGACAACCCCTACACAACTGAGCAATCTAGACTGAAACCCACACACTGTTCCCTCTGCCACCAGACTCCACATCACGAACCTCACCCCCATAGCTACCCCCTATGGGCATTCTGACCCCACCCTCGTCATCAAAAACCCCACCCACACCACAACCCCCCATAGACCCCACAAGGCCCCCACTCCCCCAACCCCAATATTCTCTCAGGATAACAAAAAAAGGCACAATATCGTGACTGGAACGATACACAAATAACCCGCACATGGAAGAGAGGAGCTTACGACGACGTTTCGGTCCGACTTGGACCATTTACAAAGTCACACTAACGAGAAGTAAAACAGGACGTTTATATATAGGCAGGAAGTGGTAGTAGTAATAGTAGTAGTAGTAGTAGTAGTAGTAGTAGTAGTAGTAGTAGTAGTAATAGTAGTAGTAGTAGTAGTAGTAGTAGTAGTAGTAATAGTAGTAGTAGTAGTAGTAGTAGTAGTAGTAATAGTAGTAGTAGTAGTAGTAGTAGTAGTAATAGTAGTAGTAGTAGTAGTAGTAGTAGTAGTAGTAGTAGTAATAGTAGTAGTAGTAGTAGTAGTAATAGTAGTAGTAGTAGTAGTAATAGTAGTAGTAGTAGTAGTAGTAATAGTAGTAGTAGTAGTAGTAGTAGTAATAGTAGTAGTAGTAGTAATAGTAGTAGTAGTAGTAGTAGTAGTAGTAATAGTAGTAGTAGTAGTAGTAGTAGTAATAGTAGTAGTAGTAGTAGTAGTAGTAGTAGTAATAGTAGTAGTAGTAGTAGTAGTAGTAGCAGTAGTAGTAGTAGTTGTGGTGGTGGTGGTGGTGGTGGTGGTGGTGGTGGTGGTGGTGGTGGTGGTGGTAGTAGTAGTAGTGGCAGAGGTGGAAGGAAGTAGTGGTGGGGAAGAAAGAAGGAGGAGCCAGTCAAATACTAAGAAAGGGGAGCACTGCAAGGGAGCTAGGTGCCCACAAGGGAGCTAGGTGCCCACAAGGGAGCTAGGTGCCCACAAGGGAGCTAGGTGCCCACAGAGGGCTTGCCGACACTAACAATGCTCTTTTCTGTCACGTCAGAGATCACAGCCATCCTATTGACTGGTCTTCTGCTAAAATTGTCTTCCCTACTTCCAACTTTAACAGATGCCGTCTGTTTGAATCCTCCCTAATACACAACTTTCCTTGTATGAATCTTAGTCCTGGCTTCGTCTCTGTAGATGTCTTCCTCTCCCACTACATTGTAAAATGCTCCAAACTTCAAAACACCCGTGACTTAGCTTGATTCCTCCTTTTTCTTCTTCTCCCTCTTCCCCTTTCCTCTTTCCCTTTTCTCTTCTGGGTTGTCTTTCTTCTGCCTTGTGTTTCTGTTCCTTCATTACTTATTTTATTATTTCGCCCCCCACCTCTGTGTTCTTGCTCTCCCTCTGTGGGCACCTAGCTCCCTTGTGGGCACCTAGCTCCCTTGCAGTGCTCCCCTTTCTTAGTATTTGACTGGCTCCTCCTCCTTTCTTCTCCACCACTACTTCCTTCCACCTCCACCACTACTACTACCACCACCACCACCACCACCACCACTACTACTACTACTACTATTACTACTACCACTTTCTGCCTCTTCTATGTGCGGGTTATTTGTGAATTCTCCCAGGACCGCGGTGATAGAAAAGAAGCTGAAGGTTTGGTACACGAACGCGGACGGAATAATGAATAAATATGAGCAGCACGAAAGAATCAGTGAGAAATCCCCAGACATCATATTAGTCACAGAAACGAAACTCACTGAGACAATAACAGACGCAATCTTCCCACCGGAATATCAGATCCTGAGGAAAGATAGAAGGAATAGAGGGGGAGGAGGGGCTGCACTGCTCATAAAAAACTGATGGGGATTTGAGGAAATGGAAGGCATGGACGAGATTGGAGAAAGGGACTACATAGTAGGTACAATTCAGTCTGGGGAACATAAAGTAGTCATTGGAGTGATTTATAACTCACCACAGAACTGCAGGAGGCCAAGAGAGGAGTTAGAAGAAAATAACAGAGCGATGGTGGACACACTGGCTGAGGTGGCAAGAAGAGCTCACTCGAGCAGAGCAAATTTACTGGTTATGGGCGATTTCAACCACGGAGATCGATTGGGAAAACCTGGAGCCTCATGATTAAAGATGTGGTACTTGAAAATCTCATGCATCAACATGTCAGGGACACTACCAGAGAGAGAGAGGGCAGGATGAACCAGCAAGACTGGACCTTGTGCTCGCCTTGAGTAGTTTAGACATTGAGGACATCACTTACGAGAGGCCCCTTGGAGCTAGTGATCGCGTGGTTTTACGTTTTGAATACATAGTTGAGTTACAAGTGGAGAGAATAACAGGAATTGAATGGGAAAAGCGAAACTATGAAAGGGGGGACTACACAGGTATGAGGAACTTCCTGCAGGAGGTTCAGTGGGACAGAGAACTAGTAGGAAAGTCAGTAAACGAGATGATGAAATATATAACAACAAAATGCAAGGAGGCAGAGGAAAGGCTTGTTCCCAAGGGTAACAGAAATAATGGGAAGACACAGTATGTGTAGGACTGACGTGAGACACAGTAAATGTGGGACTGACGCGAGACATAGTGTGGGACTGACGTAAGACACAGTGTGGGACTGACGTGAGACACTGTGGGACTGACGTGAGACACAGTATGGGACTGACGCGAGACACAGCTGGACACCATTGTTTTCTCAGTCCTAGAAAGAAAAGAAACATGTTACATTATATTCGGAAACGAGAAAAAAGACACAATTCCATAGTCTTGGAAAGACAAAGAAAAAAGTCGTGTTTGCTAAGACTATCTAAATCTGTCGTCAGGAAGGAAAAAAATACGTATCTTAAGAAAAACGTTTTTTTTTTTTTATCCTTCTTTTATCTTAGGAAACTTTACTAAGACATTGGAAGGCAAAAAAACAAAACTAGTAGACCTAGTTTTCTCCACTTTTTCTCATACTTTTCCATAATCTTTCAGTTTGCCACTATACAACCAACGCTCTCCTACTCTCCCACTTTTACAATATTCCACTTCATCTTCCTTTCCCATCCCTACACTACCCTTACCTCTCACTGTCTTCCACTACCCTTACCTCTCACTGTCTTCCACTACCCTTACCTCTCACTGTCTTCCACTACCCTTACCTCTCACTGTCTTCCACTACCCTTACCTCTCACTGTCTTCCACTACCCTTACCTCTCACTGTCTTCCACTACCCTTACCTCTCACTGTCTTCCACTACCCTTACCTCTCACTGTCTTCCACTACCCTTACCTCTCACTGTCTTCCACTACCCTTACCTCTCACTGTCTTCCACTACCCTTACCTCTCACTGTCTTCCACTACCCTTACCTCTCACTGTCTTCCACTACCCTTACCTCTCACTGTCTTCCACTACCCTTACCTCTCACTGTCTTCCACTACCATTGCCTATCACTGTCTTCCACTACCCTTGCCTATCACTGTCTTCCACTACCCTTACCTCTCACTGTCTTCCACTACCCTTACCTCTCACTGTCTTCCACTACCCTTGCCTATCACTGTCTTCCACTACCCTTACCTCTCACTGTCTTCCACTACCCTTACCTCTCACTGTCTTCCACTACCCTTGCCTATCACTGTCTTCCACTACCCTTACCTCTCACTGTCTTCCACTACCCTTACCTCTCACTGTCTTCCACTACCCTTACCTCTCACTGTCTTCCACTACCCTTACCTCTCACTGTCTTCCACTACCCTTGCCTATCACTGTCTTCCACTACCCTTACCTCTCACTGTCTTCCACTACCCTTACCTCTCACTGTCTTCCACTACCCTTACCTCTCACTGTCTTCCACTACCCTTGCCTCTCACTGTCTTCCACTACCCTTACCTCTCACTGTCTTCCACTACCCTTACCTCTCACTGTCTTCCACTACCCTTACCTCTCACTGTCTTCCACTACCCTTACCTCTCACTATCTTCCACTACCCTTACCTCTCACTGTCTTCCACTACCCTTACCTCTCACTGTCTTCCACTACCCTTGCCTATCACTCTCATCACTAACATTCAGCAACCATGAGCAAAAAACAGAGGCTTCCTATTCCTGTTGCCCTCAGTCCCACACCTGATGTGCTGGTTACCCTTCCATTCTCTCCCTTCCATCACTTCACCTCTCCACACCTTCCCTTCACCACACTAATTCAGGATCCTTCCAACCTACAACTTCTCTCTGTTACCTTTTAACTGCTCCTGTGTCTCCTCTAGAGCTCACCATTCTGACTCACCTTTATGGTACAGAATTGTGGGACTCTGTATCAAAGATTTACAGTACGTATGTCACTATAGACGGGAAAGACAAAAACAACTTTATTTCATAACCAAGTAGAGACTTTTTTTCAGAACGTTTCTTATTATGTAAAGCATTTCGGGCAGCCTTAAACTTACTTAAATCTGCTGAACAATTATTCAGTGAGGTTTGTTTACTAGAATTCTGTAGTTTCAATGTTTGATATTTCATGTACTGTCACAATTCATTTATTCCATTCTGAGATCTTGTTTAACAATTTGGTATAAAATCTTTGAAGATAAATACAACATATTTTTTGATTCTTAAATAGTATATTGAAACAACTGGCGATAATGAGACTAACACAGTGATTCCTGCTACCATCTGGAGCAACAAAAATTGCTAACTGATAACTCTGGCTTTAACAGTTTATCTAAGCAGCGTTTATGTGGGGTTTAGATGTTTATTTTAACTATATTCTTGCAGCAGCTGCTGGAGAGAAACTTTTGCTAGCTTCTGGAGACGGAGGGAGGGTGGGGGGGGGGGGTAATTTTAAGGCCCTTCACATGAATGAAGCCAAACACGCGGTATATCAATTACACATATTTTTTGTATTATCTCTGTGTTTCGTTGCAGATCTCCAGGAGAGTTGGAACGCTGGGTTCAAGTACTAGGTGTAATGTATACATAAAATGTAAAATAGTGCAGATACCTTGTGTGTTGAGGAAATTGAACCTTGTGAAAAGGTATGTGTGTTTCCTCAAACTTGATTGGATGATTATTCTAATACCTGATTTCTGTTCGGTAATAATGGATTTATGGGATTTGCTGTTGTAGGTTTACTTTCAACCACTTCTTCAAGACATCCTGGATAGTGACCAAAGTCTTTACTTTCAACCACTTCTTCAAGACATCCTGGATAGTGACCAAAGTCTTTACTTTCAACCACTTCTTCAAGACATCCTGGATAGTGACCAAAGTCTTTACTTTCAACCACTTCTTCAAGACATCCTGGATAGTGACCAAAGTCTAAGACTGAGTGAACTTCCGGATTATACCAACAAATACTCCGGAGAACATCCACTTACAAATAAAGTAGTAAATGATAGAAATATTTGGTAATAACATTCAGTCTTGCAGACAACACCAAGAAACTCCGCCACTGCTTGTACACTCGTTGATCTTCACTGTTATAGTCAAGCTGCAGACAAACTACGTTCAGTAAACTCTGTTAAGGAGGCTGGTAAACTAATTAGAGAATCGTTTCCTGGAAACATATTTCAGCCTTGGCAGTGAGTTTGGTGATGTAAACGATCTAGAAAAATCATGAGAAAAAACGCCAAGTCCCACTAATTGATTTCATAAAAATGGATTCACTGAACTATGGATGAGAAAGTTGGCATCAGATATTATACAAATCCGTACTCTTGTAGAAAAGATCACTGTTAATAATTCTACAAGTACATGTACAAGGTATACAGTGCTAGCTGACATCACTGACATATTACTATAGCCCCTTGTTATGCAGAGCATTTCGGGCAAACTATGTTAGTTTTGTCCCAGGATGCGACCCATACCAGTCGATTAACACCCAGGTACCCAATTTACTGATGGGTGAACATGCACAACAGGAATAAGGAAACAAGTCCAATGTTTTCACCCTTGCCGGGAATCGAACCCTGACACTCAGCGTGTGAAGCGAGAGCTTTGCCTACCAGGCCACGAGCCACCTTAGATCACCACAGGCGTCCCAACTGCTTGTCATTTTCTCACAGGATCTGATGTGACCAGTAAGATAGATACCAAAGTATCTTGCTCAAGGCACAACCAGAGAAGTGTCTGCATAACTTGGTCGTTGTCTACCTCCAAGTACTCAAACCTTTAAGCTTACCGAGCAACACTTGGTGAAGCTTCAACAACCAAGCTCAATGTGCAAGACTTTTGATGCACTTCGATGTGAGTTAATGAGCAAAGCAAACTTGCAGAGTATACATTGCGAAAGGTCTTCACTGCGGGAGCACCGTTGTATATGGTGTACTCATGCTCAACAGTGCTGAACATGGACGAACCATTAGCACTAACAGATTTTGCAAGGACAGTGAGTGGTGAAGACGCGTCACTCAGGTCAGACTCTTGCATTAGTGAGCTACCTGTAGACGTGAGTCTTACCTGTACATACAAGAACTCTCATACGAAAAGATGCCGGTGCCTCAGAACCATTGTTCGTTAACGTTATTTTGGAAAAGTTAAAAGTCTTGTGACAATCAGAAACACGTATAAAGTGCCGAAAGAACCATTAAATTCTGTGCGTAATTTGTTATTCTTTTTTCTAATGTATCATAATAAAATGTTCATACTTCAGTACCTTGTCTTCTATTCACATATTTTATGCCTATTTTATAGGAAATTTTATAAGAAGAACAAAAACCATTTCAGAAAATTATGAAATTCAAAACAAGCCACTTCGCGTAAATGCAAAAGACAAAATGGCTTCCTATAAAACTTACGCCCGGGATGCCACATGTCTACCCAACATTTTACCCTTCCTTCAGGCATACCCTAACAGGGTCTGAAGAAACCTTCTCAAGTATTGTCACCAATTATTGCAAAACTCTTTAACAAATCCATTGAATCATCTACCTTCCCAACAATCCTCAAAATAGCGAGGGTCACTCCGATCCATGAAGGAGGTCATCAGGCTGACTTGAATAACTATAGACCAATAACTAACTTACCACTGCTCTCTAAAATCTTTGAAAAATTAATTCATAGACGGATCTATTCTTATCTAGTCTCACACAACATATTAAACCCTTGTCAGTTTGGATTCAGGAATAATAAAAGCACAAACGATGCTATTATACACATGCTAGAACTAATATATACCACACTCGAAAAGAAAGAAGTCCCGCTGGGCATTTTTATTGATTTACGTAAAGCTTTCGATACAGTCGACCATAAACTGCTGTACTCATAACTAATGCACTATGGTATCAGAGGCCACTCCCTTAACTAGCTAAAATCATACCTTAGTAACAGAACTCAATATATGTATGCAAATGATGCAAACTCCTCCACCCAACCATTCACAGTAGGAGTCCCACAAGGAAGCGTTCTTGGACCACTCCTCTTTCTCATCTACATCAGTGATTTACCAAATGCATCACAGCTACTCAAATCCATATTATTTGCAGATGACACTACATATGTCTTTTCCCACCCAAAAACGGTCTTACTAACAAACACAGTCAATGCCGAATTACAGAAAATATCTGCCTGGATGATGACTAATAAACTTACCCTGAATACTGATGAAACCTATTTCATTCAGTTTGGAAACAAAGCTGCAAATAATCCAATTAACATAACGCTAAATGGATCATCAGTCACAAGACTCACAGAGGGAAAATTCCTAGGTATCCACCTGGACAGTAGCCTTAAGTTCCAGACACATATACAACAATTTACCAAAAAAATCTCCAAGACTGTAGACATACTATCAAAGATAAGGTACTACGTTCCACAATCAGCTCTCCTGGCACTGTACCATTCACTCATATACCCTTTTCTTACATATGGAATTTGTGCCTGGGGATCAACAACATCCAATCACCTAAAACCCCTCATAACCCAGCAAAAGGCAGCAGTAAGAATGATAACAAATTCCCACTCCCGCCAGCATACTCCACCAATTTTCAAAAGTCTGAATCTGTTCACCATTAAGAGTATCCATACTTATTCATGTGCCTACTACATACACAGAACAATACACGCAAATATAAACCCTCCACTCAAACTTCTCACCAACCTAAACAGGACACATGGCCACAACACAAGACACAGATCTCTTTTTGATGTACCTCGTGTCCATATCACACTGTGTAAAAACTAGATCTATGCACATAAACGGACCTGAAATATGGAATTCATTGCCAGAAGATATTAAAGTAACCCAGTCTGAAAATTAAATTAAGACTCTTCTAAAAAGCCACTTAATCACCCTAGACTAAATGCTAAATACTCAGCACACACATACTCACTTATGTTCTCCCACATCATAATTTCAACAACTACCTTGAACCTTTTATCCATTGTCAACAGGAACATAATTGAATCACTGTTTTCACAAAAAAGCATTGTTGAATATATGAATATATCTTCTGTCTTATACAAATTAGATTCACTTATAATTAATAATCTACTGTACAACTATGAAATAATTACTATCCTACTGCACAACTATGATACAATCCTTAGTGTTAAGTAGATGTAAGCCAATAATGTTAAGTTGGCCCATAATGCCAAGGCATAATAGAGGCTCTCTTTGCATTGCAACCCACTATTGTAAATACAAAATCTCAATGTACTATTTGCAAAGACATAAAATAAATAAATAAATAAAGAAATAAATACATGATGTTCCAGAGATGGGAAACAGCAACAAGGGGACACAGTTGGAAGTTGAAGACACAGACGAATCACAGGGATGTCAGGACGTATTTCTTCAGTCACAGAGTAGTCAGGAAGTGGAATAGTTTGGGAAGCGATATAGTGGAGGCAGGATCCATACATAGTTAGAAGCAGAGGTATGATAAAACTCATGATTCAAAGTGGCCAAGTAGCGACCAGTGAAGAGGTGGGGGCAGGAGCTGTGAATCGACCCCTGCAACCACAACTGGGTGAGTACAACTAGGTGAGTACACACTCACACAGACACACATACACACACACACACACACACACACACACACGCACACACAAGTGTGGGGAGAGCCACAATTTTGAAAGTGATCTGGAAAATAAAAGCGTTGTGGCGCAGGCTAGTGTGAAGGCGGCGTTGCCAAGTGTCACCCAAGATTTTAATAAAGTGAAACAATAGTGTGACCAGTGAAAGAAATACAGTGAATAGGGTACATTATTAACGAGAAGAAATTGAGGTGGATCTACGCCAGGACGTACATCGAGCTGGATCTACTCCAGGACGTCACATCGACCTGGACAACCTACACTGCTACAACTGCACTACAAGTACTGTATCACCTATGAGTGGTTGTTTGGGTGTGGGGTCCAGGTTCCAATTTAACCGCCAAGCTGAATGTGAATGGTCTAACTCTCATAGCACGATAAAGAATAGGCACTCAAGTATTCAATAAGGTTTAGCAAATGGTAATCCATTGAACAAGGCGATTAACTCACTATAAGCAGGTGATATAGGCAACACTGCAAGGGAGTCAGGTCACATAGGTTGTGGACACAAGCGACAACTGAGAATCTACATTACACTCCAAGCACAAGCCACCTACTTTTCAGACACATAGTAAACCCACACATAATTCGACACATAATTACACACACACACACACACACACACACACACACACACACACACACACACATACACACACACACCCACATACACACACACACACCCACACATACACACACCCACATACACACACACACACCCACACATACACACACACACACACACACACACACACACACACACACACACACACACACACACACACACACACACACACACACACACACACACACACACACACACACACACACACACACACACACTGTAAGTGGGGTAAGTCCCAGGAGGTTCGTCAGGTCACAAGAAGGTGTGGGCAGCCAAGGACCACTGAGACTTACCTTAAACGCACAAGCCACCTACCTTTCAGTACATAATAAACCCACACATAATTCCACACACAATTACACACAAAATTTACACACACACACACACACACACACACACACACACACACACACACACACACACATATCCAGACACACACACACTCCCCCCTCACCACCGACATCTCACTACTTCCCCTGATCCATCCCCTCCCTCGATCACCCTCCCCTCCCCCGTTCACCCCAAACCCTCCCCACCCCTCCCCACTCAGCTCCCAAATAGCCACAGTTCCTCCACTACTTCCCCCCCCCCCACACTCTGACACACACACTACTAACCTAACATACAGAACTACATAGGTTTCCCACTCTGAGGCAATCAGGATAAAACAAAAATGGGTTGCCAGAGAGTAACAAGAAAAACCAAGGGACAGGAGGAGGAAAATGCACAGGAAGATTGGGCAGCAGAGCTCATAAAAAGGGATCATGAATGGGAAAAGAAACTAGAAGAACTTAGCATGAGAATGGAAGAGAGGATAGATATGGAAAGCAGGAAGTGGGAGGTGCATGTCAAAGCAGCAGAAGCTAGGATACAGAGTTTAGAAGAGGAACTGAAAAATCTGAAACAGCCTAAAGAACTAAAGAACATTTTGGGATTGACAACAGAGACTGCTACCTCAGCCACAAATAAGGGGACTGTAGGGAAAGAAGGGGCACAACTGCATGGAGATGCTCTATCAGAGGAGACTGTAGCAAATGAAAGAGCTAAGCTTTATGTGGAGGCCCTAACAGACAACAACAGAGCCCAAGGAAAGCCGAGAAGGGAAAATGACAGGCCACTGAGCCCAAGTACATTAGCCAGTGAAACTGATGAAAGGAAAGCTGCAGTGGAGGAAACCAAATTAAATGAGGGGATACACAGGGATATGCAGTGGGAGAATGAAAGGGTGAGGTCAGTCTTTGTGTATGGGCTCCAGGAAGTCGAAGGGGAAACATATGAAGCAAGAAAACAAGGGGAAAAAAAAGCAATTGAAAGCATCATGAAAGCAATAGGAGAAGACGATATGACCCAGCTGGAAAATTTTCGGAGAATAGGGGGGTTTGTAAAAAAAAGAACCCGGCCAGTGAGAGTGACCTTCAAGGCAGAAGCGACTCGGACCAGGATACTGCAGGAGAAAGCACGATTAAGGGACATGACGGCATACAGGAGGGTGTATCTCGACCGCGACAGAACACAAGAAGAAAGGAAGAAACTGAGAGAGATGGTACAAAGGAGAAAGGAGGAAAGAGAGGGGATGGAGAAGACAGACAGGAGATCCCAGACCCAGGAAGAAGATCTAATACAGCCCCCCTCACAACTTTCTATAGAAGCCTCCCAACCAGGTCAACCCCAGTGCAACCAAACACTCTAAATCAAAACACCCATGCCACATCCAATGCCCCCACCCACTACATTACAAACTTCACCCCCACAGCAACAACCCATAGTTCCTTACCAGGTCTCCCACTTCCCCAACCCCAATATACTTCCCAGACCACAGTCTTAGAAAAGAAGTTGAAGGTGTGGTATACAAATGCAGATGGAATAACAAACACGTATGAGGAGTGGCACGAAAGAATCAAAGAGACATCCCCAGACATAATAGCACTCACAGAAACAAAACTCACCAGAATAATAACAGATTCAATCTTTCCATCCGGATATCATATCTTCAGGAAAGACAGAGGGAGGAGAGGGGGAGGAGGAGTTGCACTGCTCATTAAAAACCAGTGGGGTTTTGAGAAAATGGAAGGAATGGATGGCATGGGCGAAAGGGACTACTTAGTAGGAACAATCCAGTCTGAGGGACATAAGGTGATAATTGCAGTAATGTACAACCCACCACAGAACTGCAGGAGGCCAAGAGAAGAATACGATGAGAGCAACAGAGCAATGATCAACACCCTAGCCGAGGTGGCCAGGAGAGCACACATGGGGGGAGCAAAGTTACTAGTTATGGGTGATTTCAATCACAAGGAGATTGACTGGGAAAACCTGGAGCCCCATGGGGGTCCCGAAACATGGAGAGCCAAGATGATGGATGTGGTACTGGAGAACCTCATGCATCAACATGTTAGAGACACTACCAGAGAGAGAGGAGAGGATGAACCAGCAAGGTTGGACCTTGTATTCACCATGAGTAGTTCGGACATCGAGGGTATCATGTATGAAAGGCCCCTGGGAGCTAGTGATCATGTGGTTCTGTGCTTCGACTACATAGTTGAGCTCCAAGTGGAGAGAGTAGCAGGAATAGGCTGGGAAAAACCAAACTACAAAAGGGGGAACTACTCAGGCATGAGGAACTTCCTTCAAGACATTCAGTGGGAGAGGGAACTGACAGGAAAACCAGTACAAGAAATGATGGACTATGTAGCAACAAAATGCAAGGAGGCAGAGGAGAGGTTTGTTCCCAAGGGAAACAGAAATAATGGGAAGAACAGAACGAGTCCTTGGTTCACCCAAAGGTGTAGGGAGGCAAAAACTAGGTGTACTAGAGAATGGAAAAGGTACAGAAGACAGAGAACTCAGGAAAATAAAGAAATCAGCCGAAGAGCCAGAAACGAATATGCACAGATAAGAAGGGAGGCTCAGAGACAATATGAAAATGACATAGCATCAAAAGTAAAGACTGACCCGAAGCTGTTGTACAGCCACATCAGGAGGAAAACAACAGTCAAGGACCAGGTAATCAGACTGAGGAAGGGTGATGGGGAATTCACAAGAAACGACCGAGAGGTATGTCAGGAGCTCAACACAAGATTTAAAGAGGTATTTACAGTGGAAACCAGTAGGACTCCAAGAAATCAGAACAGGGGGGCACACCAGCAAGTGCTGGATGAGGTACATATAACCAAGGAGGAGGTGAAGAAGCTGCTATGCGAACTTGACACCTCAAAGGCGGTGGGACCAGACAACATCTCTCCATGGGTCCTTAAAGAGGGAGCAGAGATATTGTGTGAGCCATTAACAAAGATCTTCAACACATCATTTGAAACTGGGCAACTCCCTGAGGTATGGAAAATGGCAAATGTAGTCCCAATTTTTAAAAAGGGAGACAGACATGAGGCACTAAACTACAGACCTGTATCTCTAACGTGTATAGTATGCAAGGTCATGGAGAAGATCATCAGGAGGAGAGTGGTGGGGCACCTGGAAAGAAACAAGTGTATAATTGACAACCAGCACGGTTTCAGGGAAGGAAAATCCTGTGTCACAAACCTACTAGAGTTTTATGACAAGGTGACAGAAGTAAGACAAGAGAGAGAGGGGTGGATCGACTGCGTATTTTTGGACTGCAAGAAGGCTTTCGACACAGTTCCTCACAAGAGGTTACTGCAAAAGCTAGAGGACCAGGCACACATAACAGGAAAGGCACTGCAATGGATCAGAGAATATCTGACAGGGAGGAAACAACGAGTCATGGTACGCGACGAGGTGTCAGAGTGGGCGCCTGTGACAAGCGGGGTTCCACAGGGGTCAGTCCTAGGACCTGTGCTGTTCTTGGTATACGTGAACGACATAACGGAAGGGATAGACTCAGAAGTGTCCTTGTTTGCAGACGATGTGAAGTTAATGAGAAGGATCGAATCGGACGAGGATCAGGCAGGACTACAAAGAGATCTGGACAGGCTACAAGCCTGGTCCAGCAACTGGCTCCTTGAATTTAACCCTGCCAAATGCAAAGTCATGAAGATTGGGGAAGGGCAAAGAAGACCGCAGACACAATATAGTTTAGATGGCCAAAGACTGCAAACCTCACTAAAGGAAAAAGATCTGGGGGTGAGTATAACACCGAGCATATCTCCTGAGGCGCACATCAATCAGATAACTGCTGCAGCATACGGGCGCCTGGCAAACCTACGGATAGCGTTCCGATACCTCAGTAAGGATTCGTTTAAGACTCTGTACACCATCTACGTCAGGCCCATACTGGAGTATGCAGCACCAGTTTGGAATCCACACCTAGTCAAGCACGTCAAGAAATTAGAGAAAGTGCAAAGGTTTGCAACAAGACTAGTCCCAGAGCTACGGGGATTGTCCTATGAAGAAAGGTTGAGGGAAATCGGCCTGACGACACTGGAGGCCAGGAGGGTCAGGGGAGACATGATAACGACATATAAAATACTGCGCGGAATAGACGAGGTGGACAAAGACGGGATGTTCCAGAGATGGGACACAGACACAAGAGGTCACAATTGGAAGTTGAAGACTCAGATGAATCAAAGGGATGTTAGGAAGTATTTCTTCAGTCATAGAGTAGTCAGGCCGTGGAATAGCCTAGAAAGTGATGTGGTGGAGGCAGGAACCATACATAGTTTTAAGGCGAGGTATGATAGAGCTCATGGGGCAGGGAGAGAGAGGACCTAGTAGCAATCAGCGAAGAGGCGGGGCCAGGAGCTGTGACTCGACCCCTGCAACCACAAATAGGTGAGTACAAATAGGTGAGTACACACACATACACACACACACACATACACACACACACGCACACACACACACACACACACACACACACACACACACACACACACACACACACACACACACACACACATACACACACACACACACACACACACACACCGACACATGCAGACTTGGGGGCACAAGGCTCCGAGAACCTTAGTGTTTAAAGGCGCATAGTAACTGCTAGCAGTAACCAGTGGTAGTGACAAGGTCAGTGAGCAACCCTACGAGTGATAACCAAAGTTATTAGTTAAAAAAAAGTCGAGAGGTAGCCTGAAATCATCAAAACTTCAAAGTGCCAAACCGTTAGGGGCCTAGTAGGCACCTGTTGCCACACAGCTACAAATATACAAAGATTAAAGCGAGTGTGAAAGTTGGTGTTCAAGAATTACAAGAGATTGGTTAACAAGTGAAAATGTGGTGCAGCATACAGTAAGAGTGAAAAAGTTCATAAGAAAAAATATATAACTAGGGAAGGTGGCAGGAGTAGGCCTCCTTGAGGTAGTGACGTCATAACAGGTTGTGTGAAATTATAAATATAAAGTGTAGCTCACCGAATGTGAAGTGTATTCCATCATAAGTGAAAAGTGAAAACATCTGAGGAACGCGGGATGTATGAGCACATATGGTTATAACTATCATGGGTGAAGGATTTTCAACATAGTGATACAAGGCCTACATGTACGACAACAACGTCATCAGCATCTGGCAACTTGTCATCGCCCCTCTGCCACACCGCAAGTACTTCTCACCTATTGTGGTTGCATGTTGTCAGATTTTGGTCTCTGCATCACTGTTAGATACTGGTCACTCACTCCTGCAAGCTATTACCGGAATTCGAGTAGTTACAGCATAGATAAGGTGGAGACAGACTTGATCAGGAATGAGGAGAAGGAAATGGGTAGCTAGTGAGGGGTAGCATTTAGACACATGTGTGCACACACACACACACACACACACACACACACACACACACACACACACACACACACACACACACACATACACACACACACACACACAGGAAAGCATATATTACAGGCCTAGCGTCTAATCGACATGTGCCTAGGACAAAATGGTAACTATCACACACACAGTGTGGTGGGTCACAAGCGCCAGGCTCCGAGAATCTTAGTGTTTTTAGGGCGTGCTTTAGCTACTAGAAGCAACCAGTGTTAGTGACAACGTCAGTGAACAACATTACAAGTGACAACCAAAGTATTAGCAAAAAAAAAAAAAAAATTCAAAGTGCCAGTTCGTTGAGGCCTAGTTGGCACTTGTTGCCACACAATTACAAATATACAATGTACAAAGCGAGAGACTAAAGACAAAAGATCAAATAGAATTAAGAGAGGTTGATTAACGAGAAACTGTAAGGTAGCATACAGCCAGTGTGAACAAGCTAGCCAGAAAGGGGAAATATATATATATATATATATATATATATATATAAATATATATATATATATATATATATATATATATATATATATATATATATATATATATATATATATATATATATATATATATATATATATATATATATATATGTCGTGCCGAATATGTAAAACTGGTCAATTAGTAAGAACTCATTTAAAATTAAGTCCTTTCTAAAATTTTCTCTTATACGTTTAAAGATAGATTTTTTTCATTAATGTTGATGTAAAAATTTATAATTTTGCACCAAAAGGAACTTAGAAAACTTACCTAACCTTATTACAACAAGCGCAATTTATTTTAGCCTAACCCAACTAAATATGTTTTAAATTTGTTTACAATAATTTAATACTAGATAAATACAATGAAATATATTTTTTTGGTTAGGTTCAGAATGATTTTGGCGAAATTATTGCATACACAAATTTTCACTTGTCCTATATGGCAAGATGAGCGTTGCTATTTAAGCCAAGATCGCAAGTTCTGCCTATTCGGCACGACATATATATATATATATATATATATATATATATATATATATATATATATATATATATATATATATATATATATATATATATATATGTATAATATATATAATATATATATATATATATATATATAATATATATATATAATATATATATTTTTTTTTTCAACAAGTTGGTCGTCTCCCACCGAGGCAGGGTGACCCAAAAAAGAAAGAAAATCTCCAAAAAGAAAATACTTTCATCATCATTCAACACTTTCACCACACTCACACATTATCACTGCTTTTGCAGAGGTGCTCGGAATACAACAGTTTAGAAGCATATACGTATAAAGATACACAACATATCCCTCCAAACTGCCAATATCCCAAACCCCTCCTTTAAAGTGCAGGCATTGTACTTCCCATTTCCAGGACTCAAGTCCGACTATATGAAAATAACCGGTTTCCCTGAATCCCTTCGCTAAATATTACCCTGCTCACACTCCAACAGATCGTCAGGTCCCAAGTATCATTCGTCTCCATTCACTCCTATCTAACACGCTCATGCACGCTTGCTGGAAGTCCAAGCCCCTCGCCCACAAAACCTCCTTTACCCCCTCTTTCCAACCCTTTCGAGGACGACCCCTACCCCTCCTTCCTTCCCCTATAGATTTATATGCTTTCCATGTCAAACCACCTCAACAACCCCTCTTCTGCCCTCTGACTAATGCTTTTATTAACTCCACACCTTCTTCTAATTTCCACACTCCGAATTTTCTGCATAATATTTACACCACACATTGCCCTTAGACAGGACATCTCCACTGCCTCCAACCGTCTCCTCGCTGCTGCATTTACCACCCAAGCTTCACATCCATATAAGAGTGTTGGTACTACTATACTTTCATACATTCCCTTCTTTGCCTCCATAGATAACGTTTTTTGACTCCACATATACCTCAACGCACCACTCACCTTTTTTCCCTCATCAATTCTATGATTAACCTCATCCTTCATAAATCCATCCGCCGACACGTCAACTCCCAAGTATCTGAAAACATTCACTTCTTCCATACTCCTCCTCCCCAATTTGATATCCAATTTTTCTTTATCTAAATCATTTGATACCCTCATCACCTTACTCTTTTCTATGTTCACTTTCAACTTTCTACCTTTACACACACTCCCAAACTCATCCACTAACCTTTGCAATTTTTCTTTAGAATCTCCCATAAGCACAGTATCATCAGCAAAAAGTAACTGTGTCAGTTCCCATTTTGAATTTGATTCCCCATAATTTAATCCCACCCCTCTCCCAAACACCCTAGCATTTACTTCTTTTACAACCCCATCTATAAATATATTAAACAACCATGGTGACATTACACGTCCATGTCTAAGACCTACTTTTACCGGGAAGTATTCTCCCTTTCTTCTACATACTCTAACCTGAGCCTCACTATCCTCATAAAAGCTCTTTACAGCATTTAGTAACTTACCACCTATTCCATATACTTGCAACATCTGCCACATTGATCCTCTATCCACTCTATCATATGCCTTTTCTAAATTCATAAATGCAATAAAAACTTCCCTACCTTTATCTAAATACTGTTCACATATATGCTTCAATGTAAACACTTAATCTACACATCCCCTACCCACTCTGAAACCTCCTTGCTCATCCGCAATCCTACATTCTGTCTTACCTCTAATTCTTTCAATAATAACCCTACCGCACACTTTTCCTGATATATTCAGTAAACTTATTCCTCTATAATTTTTACAATCTCTTTTGTCCCCTTTCCCTTTGTATAAAGGGACTATACATGCTCTCCGCCAATCCCTAGGTACCTTCCCCTCTTTCATACATTTATTAAACAAAAGTACCAACCACTTCAACACTATATCCCCCCATGCTTTTAACATTTCTGTCATGATCCCAGCTGCTTTACCCCCTTTCATTCTACGTAATGCCTCACGTACCTCCACCACACTTACATTCTGCTCTTCTTCACTCCTAAAAGATGGTATACCTCCCTGGCCAGTGCATGAAATTACCGCCTCCCTTTCTTCCTCAACATTTAAAAGTTCCTCAAAATATTCTCGCCATCTACCTAATACCTCCCTCTCCCCATCTACTAACTCCCCTACTCTGTTTTTAACTGACAAATCCATACTTCCCCTAGTCTTTCTTAACTTGTTTAACTCACTCCAAAATTTTTTCTTATTTTCATTAAAATTTTTTGACAGTGCCTCTCCCACTCTATCATCTGCTCTCCTTTTGCACTCTCTCACCACTCTCTTCACCTTTCTTTTACTCTCCATATACTCTGCTCTTCTTATAACAATTCTGCTTTGTAAAAACCTCTCGTAAGCTACCTTTTTATCTTTTATCACACCCTTTACTTCATCATTCCACCAATCACTCCTCTTTCCTCCTGCCCCCACCCTCCTATAACCACAAACTTCTGCCCCACATTCTAATACTGCATTTTTAAAACTATTCCAACCCTCTTCAACCCCCCCACTACTCATCTTTGCCCTAGCCCACCTTTCTGCCAATAGTCGCTTATATCTCGCCTGAACTTCCTCCTCCCTTAGTTTATACACTTTCACCTCCCTCTTACTTGTTGTTGCCACCTTCCTCTTTTCCCATCTACCTCTTACTCTAACTGTAGCTACAACTAAATTATGATCTGATATATCAGTTGCCCCTCTATAAACATGTACATCCTGGAGCCTACCCATCAACCTTTTATCCACCAATAAATAATCTAACAAACTACTTTCATTACGTGCTACATCATACCTTGTATATTTATTTATCCTCTTTTTCATAAAATATGTATTACTTATTACCAAATTTCTTTCTACACATAGCTCAATTAAAGACTCCCCATTTACATTTACCCCTGGCACCCCAAATTTACCTACTACTCCCTCCATAACATTTTTACCCACTTTAGCATTGAGATCCCCAACCACCATTACTCTCACACTTGATTCAAAACTCCCCACGCATTCACTCAACATTTCCCAGAATCTCTCTCTCTCCTCTACACTTCTCTCTTCTCCAGGTGCATACACGCTTACTATAACCCACTTTTCACATCCAATCTTTATTTTACTCCACATAATCCTTGAATTTATACATTTGTAGTCCCTCTTTTCCTGCCATAGCTTATCCTTCAACATTATTGCTACTCCTTCTTTAGCTCTAACTCTATTTGAACCCCCTGACCTAATCCCATTTATTCCTCTCCATTGAAACTCTCCCACCCCCTTCAGCTTTGTTTCACTTAAAGCCAGGACATCCAGTTTCTTCTCATTCATAACATCCACAATCATCTCTTTCTTATCATTTGCACAACATATATATATATATATATATATATATATATATATATATATATATATATATATATATATATATATATATATATATATATATATATATATATATATATATATATATACAAACATATATAAATATATATAAGCAGAGAAGGTGGCAGCAGTAGGTCTGAGGAAGTAGTGCCGCCATAACAGGTTGGGTGTCATACAAATAAGAAGTGTACTTACCAAAAGTGAAGTGTAAATTATAAAAGTAGCAATATACAAGTGATAAGTGTGGTAAATGAGGACTCAAACGGGCAACGAGAAAAGAATAGTTGAAGAAGTCGGAGGCGGACGGGCGAGGTGCACGAGTCATCGTACAGCGAGCATCATACAGCGAGCATCGTACAGCAGGCATCTGGATGGACGTCCCCTCTGAATTGTAGCATACAAATCACCTGTTTGTAGTTGGCGGGAAGTTTGAGTGGTAGAGCCGGCCCTACGATCACTGGTAGCTGGCTGTCACAAACCCTGCTCCAGAGTGACTATCATGCACATAGTATCTAGCAGTAGTAGGAAGATAAAACTTGTAGGAGCAAGGAATAGGTAGGAGTAAGTTGGGGCTATTGGGACTACAGTCCTGACAACAGTTTTAAGAGATAATGTTTTAAGACACAAAGACAGTGCAATCTAAGAAGCAAGTATTGGGTACACATGTAGTAAAAGGTAGTACATAACTGGGTGAAAGAAAGACTCGTTAACACACGCTAGTATTATAATTATTAGAATTACTCTCAGTATTAATGGTATCTTATTAGTATTATGGATACATAGAGGTGAGGTGTATTTCTGGGACATATAATCAACTGACGTGCTCACACACACACATGCGTGCACACACACACATATGCACTCAGGGCCAGGAGTTGAGTATCGACCCCTGAAACCACAACTAGGTGAGTACACACACACCCACTCATTTACACAGCTGATCCTTGGAATTTGACCGTGTTCCCCACCCCCCTCTCTCCCTTTCCCTCCCCCACAGACCATTCCCCCCCCACTCTTGCCTTCACCCCCTCCTCCCTTTCTCCCTATCTTTCTCTCCCACTCCCTCGCATTTCTCTCTCTAATAGCCTTTTCCCCTCCCCCTTCCCCCTTCTCTCTCTCTCTCTCTCTCTCTCTCTCTCTCTCTCTCTCTCTCTCTCTCTCACTCCCATAGCCCTATCCCTCACCCTCCTCTCTCTCTCTCTATAGGCTTCTCTCTCCATCTCCCTTTTTCTATATTTCTACCCTTCCCTCGCATTTGTCTCTCTCATAGCCTTTTCCCTCACCCTCCTTTCTCCCTCTCTTTCTCTCTGTTTCTCTCTCCCTCTCTTTCTCCCTCCCTCCACCCTTTCTCTCCCCCTCTCGTTTCTCTCTCTCTCCCCCCCTTGGTCTTATCCCTAACCCCCATACTCTCTCCTCTCTCTCCCTCTTTCTACCCTTTCTCTCTCCCCTCTCACTCTCTCCCTCCTCTAGCCTTCCCCCTTCTGTTTTTTCTCTCTCTCCTCTAGCCTTGTCCCTCCCCCCCCACACACACACCTTGAAAACACATAAACTTCTCTTTGTGGTAAAAAGCATAAGCTTCTGTCTGTGATAAAAAAAAAATGGGTGGCCCTAGAGGACAGAAAACCAGAGATCTGGTGGACGAACCAGGGAGGAAAGACTGGGAGTTAGAGCTCTAAAAAAGGGAGGAAGAGTGGGGAAGGAAGATAGAAGAGCTTGGTAAGATAATGGAGGAGTGGATAGCTGAAGAGTGCAGGAAGTGGGAGCTACAGGTCTTAGCAGCAGAAGCTAGGATACAGTGCTTAGAAGAGAAACTGCAAAACCTAAAACAGATTAGAGAGACAAATGACAATTCAGATGCGACATCAGGAAATTCTATGTCAGGCACAGACAAGGGGACGGTAAGGAACAAAGGAGATATGCCATACGCAAAGGCCCTATCAGACCCACGTGGGGCCAGGGAAAAGACGAGGAGCACACTAAGATCAAATGACAGATTCGAAGACAATGAAGGTATGCTATATGCAGAGACTCTAACAGCCAACTGCAGTAGCAAGGAACAGCTGGTCATGAAAGACAGTTCACTGAGAATAGAAGTTTCAGATAGGACAGGGACTGAAGGCAAGAACATTTCAATGGAAGGAAATAAAATGCCTCAGAGGAAGCAGATGGAGACTCAGTGGGAGGAGGAAAGGGTGAGATCAGTTTTTGTCTATGGGCTCCAAGAAGCCAAGGGGGACAACTTCGATGAAATAAAACAGGAGGAGGAAAAAATGATTGAAGGCATCATGAAAACAATAGGTGAGGGTGATGTGACCCAGGTGGCAAATTTTCGGAGAATTGGGTGGTTTGTGAGTGGAAGGATACGGCCTGTCAAAGTAATTTTCAAGGAAGAATCAGTTCGAACCAGGATTCTGCAAGAGAAAGCAAGACTGAGGGACAAACAGGGGTACCAGAGAGTATACCTCGATCGCGACAGAACACAAGAAGAAAGGACTACACTGAAAGAGAGGGTACAGAGACGCAAGGAGGAACGAGAGGCAATGACGAAGATGAGTAGGACCCAGACACAGTACGAAAGGCAAACACACCCCACAGAATCTCCCACTGAAAGACTCCAACTGCGACATTCCCAACGCAACTGAGCAACCTATACTACAACCCACTCACTGTTCCCTTTGCCACCAACCCCCATATCACAAACCTCACCCCAACAGCTGTCCCTAATGGGCATTCTGACCCCACCCCCATTATCACAAACCCCACCTATACCGCAGCCCCCCATAGGCCCCCACCAAGGCTCTAGCTCCCCCAACCCCAATATTCTTGCAGGACCACAGTGATAGAAAAGAAACTGAAAGTTTGTTAAACAAACGCGGATGGAATAACGAATATACATGAGGAGAGGAATGAAAGAATCAGTGAGAAATCCCCAGACATCATAGCAGTCACAGAAACAAAACTCGCTGAGATAATAATAGACACAATCTTCCCAACGGGATATCAGATACTGAGGAAAGATAGAAGGAGGAGAGGGGGAGGAGGGGTTGCACTGCTCATAAGAAACCGATGGGGATTTGAGGAAATGAAAGGCATGGACATGATTGGAGGAAGAGACTACATTGTAGGTACAATTCAGTCCGGAGAACATAGAGTAGTCATTGGAGTGATGTATAACCCACCACAGAACTGCAGGAGGCCAAGAGAGGAGTACGAAGAAAACAACAGGGTGATGGTGGACACACTGGCTGAGGTGGCAAGAAGAGCTCACTCGAGCAGAGCAAAGTTACAGGTAATGGGCGATTTCAACCACAGGGAGATCTACTGGGAAAACCTGGAGCCACATGGGAGTCCCGAAATATGGAGAGCCAAGATGATGGATGTGGTACTTGAAAACCTCATGCATCAACATATCAGGGACACTACCAGAGAGAGAGAGGGGAGGATGAGCCAGCAAGACTGGATCTTGTGATCACCCTGAGCAGTTCATATATTGAGGACATCACTTACGAGAGGCCCCTTGGAGCTAGCGATCACGTGGTTCTGAGTTTTGATTAAATAGTAGAGTTACAAGTGGAGAAGGTAACAGAAATTGAAGGGGAAAGGCCAAACTATAAAAGGGAGGACTACACAGGTATGAGGAACTTCCTGCAGGAGTTTCAGTGGAGCAGAGAACTGGTAGGAAAATCAGTAAACAAGATGATGGAATATGTGGCAACAAAGTGCAAGGAGGCAGAGGAAAGGTTTGTTCCCAAGGGAAACAGAAATAATAGGAAGACCAAAACGAGTCCTTGGTTTACCCGAAGGTGTAGGGAGACAAAAACTAAGTGCAACAGAGAATGGAAAAGGTACAGCAGGCATAGGACCCAGGAAAATAAGGAGATTAGTAGAAGATCCAGAAACGAGTATGCACAGATAAGGAGGGAGGCCCAGCGACAGTACGAAAACGACATAGCATCGAAAGTCAAATCTGATCCGAAACTGCTGTATAGCCACATTAGGAGGAAGACAACAGTCAAGGACCAGGTGATAAGGCTGAGGAAAGAAGGTGGAGAACTCACAATATAACGATCAAGAGGTATGTGAGGAGCTCAACAAGAGATTTAAGGAAGTATTTACAGTGGAGACAGGAAGGCCTCTGGGGAGACAGACCAGATGGGGGACATTAGCAAGGAATACACCAACAAGTGTTGGACGACATACATACAGATGAGGAGGAGGTGAAGAAACTGCTAAGGGACATCGATACCTCAAAGGCAATGGGACCGGACAACATCTCCCTGTGGGTCCTTAGAGAGGGAGCGGATATGCTGTGCGTGCCACTTACCACAATCTTCAACACGTCCCAGGAAACTGGGCAACTACCTGAGGTATGGAAGACGGCAAATGTAGTTCCCATTTTTAAAAAAGGAGACAGAAAAGAGGTACTAAACTATAGACCTGTGTCACTGATGTGTATAGTATGCAAAGTTATTGAGAAGATCATCAGGAGGAGAGTGGTGGATCACCTGGAACGGAACAAGAATATAAACGCCAACCAGCACGGATCCATGGAAGGCAAATCCTCTGTCCCAAACCTTCTGGACTTTTATGATAAAGTAACAGAAGTAAGACACGAGAGAGAGGGATGGGTTGATTGCATCTTCTTGGACTGCAAGAAGGCCTTTGACACAGTTCCTCAAAAGAGATTAGTGCAGAAGCTAGAGGATCAGGCGCATATAACAGGAAGGGCACTGCAATGGATCAGAGAATACCTGACAGGGAGGCAACAACGAGACATGGTACGTAACGATGTATCACAGTGGGCACCTGTGACGAGCGGGGTCCCACAGGGGTCGGTCCTAGGACCAGTGCTATTTTTGGTATATGTGAACGACATGATGGAAGGGTTAGACTCAGAAGTGTCCCTGTTTGCAGATGATGTGAAGTTAATGAGGAGAATTAAATCATATGAGGACCGGTCAGGACTTCAAAGAGACCTGGACAGACTGGACACCTGGTCCAGCAAATGGCTTCTCGAATTTAATCCCGCCAAATGTAAAGTCATGAAGATAGGGGAAGGGCACAGAAAACTGCAGACAGAGTATAGGCTAGGTGACCAAAGACTGCAAACCTCACTCAAGGAGACAGATCTTGGAGTGAGTATATCACCGAGCATGTCTCCAGAAGCACACATCAATCAGATAACTGCTGCAGCATATGGGCGCCTGGCAAACCTTAGTAAGGAATCGTTCAAGACACTGTACACCGTGTACGTCAGGCCCATACTGGAGTATGCAGCACCTGTTTGGAACCTGCAATTGATAAAGCACATCAAGAAAGTAGAGAAAGTACAAAGGTTTGCGACAAGGTTAGTTCCAGAGCTAAGGGGAATATCCCATGAAGAAAGGTTAAGGGAAATCAGCCTGACAACACTGGAGGACAGGAGGATCAGGGGAGACATAATAACGACATATAAAATACTGCACGTAATAGACAAGGTGGACAAAGACAGGATGTTCCAGGGAGGGGACACAGAAACAAGAGGTCACAATTGGAAGTTGAAGACACAAATGAGTCAGAGAGATATTAGGAAGTATTTCTTCAGTCATAGAGTTGTCAGACAGTGGAATAGCCTAGAAAATGACGTAGTGGAGGCAGGAACCATACACAGTTTTAAAAAGAGGTTTGATAAAGCTCATGGAGCAGGGAGAGAGAGGTCCCAGTAGCAACCGGTGAAGAGGCGGGGCCAGGAGCTAAGACTCGACCCCTGCAACCACAAATAGGTGAGTACAAATAGGTTAGTACACACTTGTAGAAGTTAAGAGAGGCTAAGTTTTAGAATATTATATTACTTTCGGTATTTTATAAGTAGAATTGATAAGTGTTAGAATTACTATTGGTAAGTTTTAGAATTACTGGTATTACTACTGGTATTTATTAGCAATATTAATACTTAGAAGTGAGGAGCATTATTCGTGGACATACACAAACACACACATACATACACACATATACATACATTCACACACACACACACACACACACACACACACCTCGCATACCCCTAACCCCTTCCGTCCCTCCCTCTTCACCCCCAATCTCTCTCTCTCTCCCTCGATTTCTCTCCCCTTTGCTCTCTCTCCCTCCCTCTCTCTTTTTTTTTTTTTTTTTACACAGGGTTTGACAAAGTTAAGGATCCCTAGCTTTATTGACAAGGTATTTACAGGTTAAGAATTCCTAACTTTATTGGCAAGCTAAGAGCTGTTACCTACATCAGCTCATTTGAAAGCATTTTTATTTTTATGAGACAAACAGGTAAGGAACAGGATGAAGTTGGAGCCATCTGTGGGCCAGCATTTTCATTTGATAAACTGACTTTATCTCGTTGACATCATTATGCTGTACGAATGTGTTCCATACTCGAGTCATCCTGGGTATGTATGATCTCAGATGGAGTGATGTTCTGGAGAAGGTGACAGCCAGAGTGAAGTTGCTGCTTTCTGCCCGTCTTGTGGCATAAAAGCTTGTTTCACGCTGTCCTCGAAGTGGATCCAAGTGTGGTACTTTGACAATATTGGCCTTGTACATAACAGTAAGGCCACCCACATCCCTCCTATGTTGAAGGCTCTGCTGAAATGACAGATCTATCCAGGATGGGTCCAGGCGAGAGATGAGACGTCTTGCTCTGTTCTCTACTCTGTCAAGCAGTCGCAGATGAGAGGGGGGGGGCAGGCAAACCAAGAAAGTGGAGCATACTCAAGGTGTGAGCGTACTTGTGCCTCGTACAGAATCTTGCAACCCCTACTGTCAAGCAGATGCGAGATACGGCGAAGTGCTGTAAGCTTCCTGGCTGCCTTGTTTGCAAGATTTACAACATGGTTCTTCATGGTTAGCTTGGAGTTAAATTTCACCCCAAGGATATCAACTTCTTCTCCAGGTGCCAACACCCTCCCATTCATCCTTACTACTGCACCAGCATTACCATCATGGTGCCTAGAGACTATCATCATTTGCGTCTTCTCAGGTGCAAATGTTACTTGCCATCTATTTTCCCAAGCTGATATAGCTCTTAGCTGGTGATTGATGTAGCTTAGAGAAGCTGGCATTTCTTCTCTTGGATAAGTGAATGTCAGTGTACAGTCGTCTGCATATGCATGTGATTCTGGGATGAGATGAAGAAGGTCGTTGAAGTAGACATTCCATAACAATGGACCCAGCACGCTTCCTTGTGGAACACTTGCCCCAATAGGATGTCTTGCTGATTCCGTTCCATTGAGAACTACACTTAGAGATCTACCATGAAGGTAATCACTGAGGAGACATAGCGTAGAGCCTGCAATTCCCAGTGCTTGAAGTTTTGCTAAGAGGCCCTGGTGCCACACCCGGTCGAAAGCGCCAGCAATGTCCAGTGCTACTACACAGCTGATTTTGGATTCATCCAGTGACTGGTGCCACTTAGTGGAGAGGTTTAACAACAGATCAGCAGCAGAGTAACCTTTCCTGAAGCCGTATTGACGATCACAAAGTAGTGAGTGGTAGTCAAAAAACCCTGTCATTAGTCTTGAGATTATTGTCTCAAGGATCTTACCAGTGATTGACAGGAGTGACACTGGTCTGTAGTTGCTGATTTCTGCTCTGCTCTTCTTTTTGTGAACAAAGACTACATTTGCCTCTTTCCATAGAGAGGGTCATTTACACTGTACTAGGCAGTGCTGAAAGATGCGAGTTAGAGGTGCTGCTAGCTGGTCTGCACATCTTCTCAACAATCTTGGGCTCAACTTGTCTGGGACCACAGCCTTTTCTTGGTCAAGCGATTTAAGTAGGAAATGCACCTCCTCCTGCCTTATTGTCACCACTGACAGTTTTGACACAGTTCTTGCTGCTAGCCAAGGAGGGTCCCTTGCTGGATCAGGAACTTGCATTTTGGTAGCAAAGTGTTCAGCAAAGAGGTCTGCCTTCTCTTGACTACTAGTAGAGGTGGTCCCATCCTGTCGATTTAGAGGTGGAATAAGTTCATCAGGCAGATAACCTTGTCTGTCCTTGACCAGGGACCACCAGGTTTTGGAGCCTACCCTACCTGATGCTAACTTTCTTTTAGTGTCCACCTCCCATTTAGCAATGGCCCACTTTTGAACATCACCCATATGCCTACAGGCTTGCATGTGCAAGTTCCTGTTATAGGTGGTAGGATGTCTCTTATACCTTCGCCATGCTTTGTACTTAGCAGTAGCAGCCTCTCTACAACGAAAGCCAAACCAAGGCTGATCTGTAGGCTTCGTCACATATTGCCGGTGAAGAATGTGTTCTTGTTGTAGATTAAGGATGTGTCCAGTGAAGGCTTTCACTTGGTTGTCAACATCCCCTTGGAGAAGAGCATTCCAGTCGGTGGTGGCGAGCTCAGAGCAAAGGGCTGGCCAATTACCTCTTTCCCATAGCCAGGTTGTGCGTGTGGACTCCTCACCACGTTCTATTGGGATCTTAAGTGTCGTAAAAACAGCCTTGTGGTCAGAGGATCCAACGTAGCCGAGGGGTTGACAAGTGACTATGCCTTCTGCCAGATCACTCACTACTGGGTCAAGGGAGGAGCCAGAGATATGAGTATGGAAATCAACAAAGTTTCTCATGTCAAACACTGCAAGAAGGTCATCAAAGTCCCTCTGTATAAGGTGTTGGTTGAGGTCACCAACAATTATAATATGTTGACAGTTGTGTTGTAGCAGAAGGGAGTCAATATTTTCCATTAGGAAGTTGATGGGGTCTGCATGTTGACACTGAGGTCTGTACATTGCACATGCTAGTACAGAGGTACTAGTGTTTATACAGAGCTTGAAGAACATCATTTCAAGATGTGTAGGGGTGGCAACATCTATGTGCTGGGCATGAACACTTTTAGAGAAGCACACAGCAACACCTTCTCCTTGCCCTTGCCTGTCTCTTCTCATCCATGAGGTGTAGCCAGCAATTCTTGCAAAATTTTCTGGAGTCCTGTCATCCAAAAATCTTTCAACAACAGCTATCATGTCGGGACGTCGAGTGTTCACAAAACTGTGTGAGCTCTCCAACATTAGTAATGAAACCTCTAATGTTGGCCGACAGGATGCTGATAGACTGGCTCCTCATGATGAAGTGGTCAGCTTGAGGTGGTGGGTGTGTAGGGAATGTAAGGTGCCTGCCCTTGAGAGAGGTAGGGTACTGAGGCAGCTGCAGGGATGTAGGTCTGTGGTCTTGTATAAGGCACAATCCCACCTGCTGGGCTGGGATAGGAGTAGCTAAGTGGGTGACGTGTGAGTGTGTTCACCAATTCAGAGATCCTGCTGGTTTGTTCTGAGAACAGGTCTCTAAACAGGTGGCCCTGTCTGTCAAGTTCCTTTTTCTTCCGACACTTGTCCTCCTTATGTCCTTTCTTGTAGCAGTAATTACACCTGGTATCTCGCAGGCAGTTGTTGGCAGTGTGCCCCTTCCGGTGACAGCGAGAGCACAGCCTAGGTGCCTGGGAGGGTGGACTAGGATTTGTTGCACCTCCTGTGTTTTGCAGATTTGTCCTCAGATTCTGCCGCTGGAACTGTGTTAGTGGAGGGTGAGACAGCTGTAGATGTCTTCCTCCTCCACGTCCTCCTCCACGTCCTCTGCCCCGTCCTCTACCAGTTCTGACAGATGTGTCCCTGCTGTTCGTACTTCGGTGCAGTAGGTGATCAGGTGCAGTGATAGTTCCCTGATCATTAACTGCACCGTTCTCTGGTGGAGAAACTCCTGGCTCAGAACTTGCTGACGAAGCACTGCTACCAGATTCTAGAATAGTGTCGGCAGGTGTGCTGACAGGTGTAGGATCAGAGATGGTGTGTACACTGTCAAGTAGACTGGCAGTGGCTGAAGCAGAGATGTCAGGTGTAGGAGAATTAACAGATCCAAGGCTTCCCTCGTTGCTGGGAAGAGGATTTGTTCCCTCTGTGGTGGTCAGAGGAATTGTGTTAGAATTCCCAAAGGTAGTGTTTTGAACTCTGTCAGTCTGTGGGACCTTAGCGATGACAGAATTCCACCAGTTGTTTACCCGAGTTAAGCTCAGTGTGGGACTTCCAGTCTTTGTCAATAGTGTCACCATCAGCTGAGCAGCTTACGTCACTTGATGTAGGCTTGCACTGGCCTTCTACAATAGCTTGTAGGTTATCTAATGATTTGAGGAGCTCATGAAGTGCTTCCCTGTGATGGATTATCTTAGCTGCAACTTTACAACACAGCCCAAGAGGGCAGTCTTGATCTTTGGACAGGAGTCCCTGAGGTAGGACTTCTGAACCTTCCTCCTGTAGCTCCAGGCTTGTATCCACATATACAACAGGATTATGGATATCCTTAAATTTTCTGAAATTTTCAACCTGGCTGCAACAAAATTCTTCTTCTGGAATGCAATCTGTGTGGCAGTAGTTGGAACAAGTAGGTTCCTTACATCTAAGAAGAATTTTGTCCCTTGTGGTATACCCACAAACACTGCAGTAACTACTGGGACAATAGCCAGATAGCATATATATTCTTGCTATTTTGTGGTGTGAAGTCATCCCAGAGGAGGCTTGTAGGTTTGAAGTTCACAGGAGAGAGAGGGTGGGTGGTGGTTTCGTGGGTGGGGTGGAGTATTGTGGGTGGGGGTGTTTATAGCTGGGTGGGTAGTGAGGGCGGGCGGCAGTGGGCCACTAGCTGGAAGTGTTGCCTTCTCACTATCACTTGATAAACACTGTTTATGCTATCCACTTTTCCACTAAAGGAAGATGTTACACAAATCACTATGTTGCATTGTACCAGCCACGTTGTTATAAAGCACCAGATGCTAGTACATAGCACAAAACACATATAATATTATAATATTAGATGCTCACTCTGAAGGCAATAGTGAAGTCACTCCTAAGGCCTGCCGCTGTCCCCTCACTCACACCATGTCTTCACCATACCACACTTAAATATCACTGATATTGCTTATATTCACTTCAGTGGAGGAGTTGGCTTACTTGTACTAATGTGTTGTAAGTAGTACTACGTCACTGAACAGTTTTTATCCTCACCAACCCTCGTATTTAAGTAATATTAAGAAAGTTTGTGGAGCACACTGTGACTCGTCTTCACCCTCTCTCTCTCTCTCTCTCTCTCTCTCTCTCTCTCTCTCTCTCTCTCTCTCTCTCTCTCTCTCTCTCTCTCTCTCTCTCTCTCTCTCTACCTTTCTCACTCTCCCTACCTTCCTCTCTCTCCCTCTCTATCCATCTTTCCCCTTCATCTCCTCTATCTCTCTCTCTTTCTATATTTCTCTCTCCACCTTTCATTCTATCTCTCTCCTCCTCACACACCTTCCATTCATCTTCCCTTTCCTCCTACCCCTCCCCCCTGGCTTCCCCTTACTTCTCTCCCTTCCCACTCATCATCCCTAGCCTCCTCCCTATCATTCTCTCTCCCTCTCTCTCTCTCCCTCTCTCTCTATCCCTCTCTCCCCCCCCTCTCTCTCACACACACAAGTTCCTTTCTGTCGTAAAAAAAAGGTAACCAAAGATGGCAGAGACCCAGGGGTCTGGAGGTCGAACCCAGGAGGGAGGAACCTGGGAAGGAAGATTGGGAGTTAGAGCTCACAAAAATGGAGGAAGAGTGGGGAAGGAAGCTAGCAGAGCTCGGCAGGGTAATGGAGGAGAGGATAGCTGAAGAGAGTAGGAGGTGGGGACTACAAGTCTTAGCAGCAGAAGATAAGATAAAGTGCTTAGAAGAGGAACTAAAAAACCTGAAACAGAATAGAGAGACAAATGAGAGTACAGACATGACATCATGAACTTCTATACCAGTCACAAACAAGAGGGCTGTAGGGATTCAGGTAAAGACGAGTACAGGAAGACCAAATGAGAAGCTTGAAGACAACGAAGGAGACATGACATATGCAGAGACTCTAACAGTCAGCTACAGTGGCAGGGAACAGCTGGGGAGGGGTTGAAGGCAGGAATGTTTCGATGGAAAGACCTAAAACACCTCAGAGGATGCAGTGAGAGACAAAGTGAGAGAGGAGAGGGAGAGGTCAGTGCTTGTCTATGGGCTCCAAGAAGTCGAAGGGGAAGCCTATGATGAAAGAAACCAGGGGGAGAAGAAAGCGATCGAAGGTATGATGAAAGCAATAGGTGAGAGAGACATGACCCAGGTGGCAAATTTTCGGAGAAGTGGGTGGTTTGCGAGTGGAAGGAGATGGCCTGTCAAAGTAACCTTCAAAGCAAAATCAGCACGAACCAGGGTCCTGTAGGAGAAAGCACGACTGAGGGACAAACCAGAGTACCGGAGAGTGTACCTAGATTGTGACAGAACACAGCAGGAAAGGAAGATAATGAGAGAGAGGGTACAAAGACAAAAGGAGGAATGGGATGCATCGATGAAGACGAGCAGAACCCAGACTCAAGTGAAAGGGCAAATACACCCTACAGAGACACCTGCAGAAGGACTCCAACCACAACAACCCCGAAGCAACTGAATAATCTTAACCAAAACCTGCACACTGTTCCCTCTGCCCCCACCCCCCATCATAAACCTCACTGCTACAGCAGCTCCCTACGGGCACTCTGCCCTCACCCCTCCATCACAAACCCCACCCAAACCACAAACCCCCATAGGCCCCCCCCCCGGGCTCCCCTGAGGAAAGATAGAAGGAGCAGAGGGGGAGGAGGAGTTGCACTGCACATATAAAAACGATGGGGATTTTAGGAAATGGATGGCATGGACGAGATTGGAGAAATGGACTACATAGTAGGTACAATTCAGTCTGGGGAACATAAATTAGTCATTGGAGTGATGTATAATCCACCACAGAACTGCAGGAGGCCCAGAGAGGAATATGATGAGAACAACAGAGCGATGGTGGACACACTGGCTGAGGTGGCAAGAAGAGCTCACTCGAGCAGAGCAAAGTTACTGGTAATGGGCGATTTCAATCACAGGGAGATCGACTGGGAAAACCTGGAGCCACATGGGGGTCCCGAAACATGGAGAGCCAAGATGATGGATGTGGTACTTGAAAACCTCATGCATCAACATGTCAGGGACACTACCAGAGAGCGAGGGGAGGATGAACCAGCAAGTCTGGACATTGTGTTCACCCTAAGCAGTTCAGACATTGAGGGCATCACATATGAGAGGCATCTTGGAGCTAGTGACCAAGTAGTTCTGAGTTTTGACTATATAGCAGAGTTACAAGTGGAGAGGGTAACAGGAATTGAATGGAAAAAGCCAAACTATAAAAGGAAGACTACACAGGTATAAGGAACTTCCTGCAGGAGGTTCAGTGGGACAGATAACTGGTAGGAAAGTCAATAAACGAGATGATGGAATATGTAACAACAAAATGCAAGGAGGCAGAGGAAAGGTTTGTTCCCAAGGGCAACAGAATGGAAGAGGTATAGAAGGCAAAGGACCCAGGAAAATAAAGAGATTAGTAGAAGAGCCAGAAACGAGTATGCACAGATAAGGAGGGAGGCCCAGCGACAGTACAAAAACGACATAGCATCGAAAGTCAAGTCTGACCCGAAACTGCTGTATAGCCACATTAGGAGGACGACAATAGTCAAAGACCAGGTGATGAGGCTGAGGAAAGAAGGTGGAGAACTCACAAGAAACGATCAAGAGGTATGTGAGGAGCTCAACATGAAATTTAAAGAAGTATTTACAGTGGAGACAGGAAGGACTCTGGGAAGACAGGACAGAGGGGGACACCAACAAGGAATATACCAACAAGTGTTGGATGACATACACACAACTGAGGAGGATATGAAGAAGCTGCTAAGGGACCTTGATACCTCAAAGGCAGTGGGACCGGACAACATCTCCCCGTGGGTCCTTAGAGATGGAGCAGGAATGCTGTGTGTGCCACTAACCACAATCTTCAACACATCCCTTGAACGGGCAACTACCTGAGATATGGAAGACAGCATATGTAATGCCCATTTTTAAAAAAAGGAGACAGAAAAGAGATTAAACTATAGACCATTGTCACTGACGAGTATAGTATGCAAAGTCATGGAGAAGATCATCAGGAGGAGAGTGGTGGGGCACCTGGAACGGAACAAGAGAATAAACGCCAACCAGCACGGATTTATGGAAGGCAAATCCTGTATTACAGACCTTCTGGAGTTTTGTGATAAAGTAACAAAAGTAAGACACGAGAGAGAGGGGTGGGTTGATTGCATTTTCTTGGACTGCAAGAAGGCCTTCGACACAGTTCCTCACAAGAGATCAGGCTCATATAACAGGAAGGGCACTGCAATGGATCAGAGAATACCTGACAGGGAGGCAACAACGAGTGATGGTGCGTGATGAGGTATCACAGTGGGCACCTGCGACGAGCGGGGTCCCACAGGGGTTGGTCCTAGGACCAATGCTATTTTTGGTATATGTGAATGACATGATGGAAGGGATAGACTCAGAAGTGTCCCTGTTCGCAGATGATGTTAAGTTAATGAGGAGAATTAAATCAGATGAGGATCAGGCAGGACTTCAAAGAGATCTGGACAGACTTGACACGTGGTCCAGCAACTGGCTTCTCGAATTTAACCCTGCCAAATGCAAAGTCATGATGATCGGGGAAGGGCAAAGAAGACCGCAAATGGAGTATAGGCTAGATGGCCAAAGACTTCAAATCTCGCTCAAGGAGAAAGATCTTGGGGTGACTATAACGCCGAGCATGTCTCCAAGCACACATCAGCCAGATAACTGCTGCAGCATATGGGCGCCTGGCAAACCTGAGAATAGCGTTCAGATACCTTAGTAAGGAATCGTTCAAGACACTGTACACTGTGTACGTCAGGCCCATACTGGAGTATGCAGCACCAGTCTGGAACCCACACCTGGTCAAGCACGTCAAGAAGTTAGAGAAAGTACAAAGGTTTGCAACAAGGCTAGTCCCAGAGCTCAGGGGAATGTCGTACGAGGAAAGGTTGAAGGAAATCGGACTGACGACACTGGAGGACAGAAGGGTCAGGGGAGACATGATAACAACATACAAGATACTGCGGGGAATAGACAAGGTGGACAGAGATAGGATGTTCCAGAGAGGGGACACAGAAACAAGGGGTCACAACTGGAAGCTGAAGACTCAGACGAGTCACAGGGACGTTAGGAAGTGTTTCTTCAGTCGTAGAGTCGTCAGGAAGTGGAATAGCCTAGCAAGTGAAGTAGTGGAGGCAGGAACCATACATAGTTTTAAGAAGAGGTATGACAAAGCTCAGGAAGCAGAGAGGGAGAGGACCTAGTAGCGATCAGTGAAGAGGAGGGGCCAGGAGATGAGTCTCGACCCCTGCAGCCACAATTAGGAGAGTACAATTAGGTGAGTACATACACACACACACACACACACACACACACACACACACACACACACACACACACACACACACACACACACACAAGTAGGGACAGCGAGCGCGCTAGTCACGCCTTCCGTGCTCCGGGAATATAAGTGTTTTTGAGGGCTATGTAAGTGTTCTGCAAGGGTTGCTAAGTGTGTCAGGGTAGTGAACAATCCTAGAAGTGATTTTTAATCTGCCTGAGCCACATAAGTGTGGAGAGAGCCACAATTTTGTAAGTGATCTAGAAAATAAAAACGTTGTGGCGTAGAGTGGGCAGGCTAGTGTGTAAGGCGACGTTGTCAAGTGTCACCCAAGAAAGATAATAAAGTGAAACAATCGTGCGACCAGTGAGAGAAATACAGTGAATAGGGTTCATTATTAACGAGAAGAAATTGAGGTGGATCTACGCCAGGACGTCACATCGAGCTGGACAATCTCAGTGCTACAGCTGCACCACAAGTACTGTATCACCTATGAGTGGTTGTTTGGGTGTGGGGTTCCAGGTTTCAATTAACCGCCAAGCTGAATGTGAATGGTCTAACTCTCATAGCACGATAAAGAATAGGCACTCAAGTATTCAATAAGGAATAGCAAATGGTAATCCATTGAACAAGGCGATTAACTTACTATAAGCAGGTCAAGCATAGGCAACATTGTAAGTAGGTGAGCGTAAGTCTCAGGAAGGTGGGAGTCAGGTCACAAGAGGTTGTGGACACAAGCGACCACTGAGAATCCACATTACACTCCAAGCACAAGCCACCTACTTTTCAGACACATAATAAACCCACACATAATTCGACACATAATTACACACACACACATACACACACACACACACACACACACACACACACACACATACACACACACACACACACACACACACACACACACACACACACACACACACACTAGAGTGGGTCCATGGGGTGAAGTCGTGGGTAACAAGGCTCCGAGATCCTTAGCGTTGTATGGCGTGCAATAACAGCTAGCAGTAATCAGTGGTAGTGGAACGTCAGTGAACAATACTACGAGTGATAATTAAAGTTATTAGTTAAAGAAAGTGAGAGGAAAGCTGAAATCATAATATTTCAAAGCGCAAACCGTTGGGGGTCTTAGGCGCTGTTGCCACATTGGTAGCGGTAGGCCTGAAGAAGTGATGTCACGACAAGTTGTGTGCCATTATACATATAAAGTGAAGTGTATATAATGTGAAGTGTATACTATCATCAGTGAAGAGTGAAATCGCGTGAGGAAGCGGGATGTATGAGAATATATGGTTATAATCATCACGGGTGAAGGATCTCCAAAATAGGGATTTAAGGCCTATGTTCGACGACTTCGTCATCAGCAGCTGGCAACTGTCACCGCAAGTTTATTCGCCTATTTGTGGTTTGCACGTTGACGGCCCTGGCTGGCCTTGCATACTGTTTGATACTGGTCACTCACTCCTGCAAGCTATTACCAGAATTAGAATAGAAATAGCTTAGACATAGAGAATATAGTGTTGACGAGTGTGAGAAGGTAGGTGGGACAAGCTTTTAAGGGAAACATTGTAAGACGGTGCTAGGGTCAGGTCCCAGGAGGGTTGTGTCAGGTCACAAGAAGTTGCGGCCAGTCATTACACCGCACAAGACTCTCTCACACACACACACACACTCACACACACACACACGTGCACACACGCACACAGGCAGTGTTACTACCAGTAGTTATTACATAAGAACATAAGAACATAAGGCCTACTGGCTCATACGAGGCAGGTCCTTATCAAAACGACATCTACCTAAAGCTACTCAAGAAATAACTCCCGTACCCCTTGACACCAATCAAACCCAGCCCCTCCCACTCATATATTTGTCCAGTCTCTTCTTAAAGCTACCCAAGGTCCTAGCCTCTATCACCCCACTGGGAAGACTGTTCCACGCATCTACAACTCTGTTAGAAAACCAGTACTTACCTATGTCCTTTCTAAATCTAAATTTATCCAACTTAAATCCATTATTCCTGGTTCTTACCTGGTTCGACACCCTCAGTACTTTATTAATGTCTCCCTTGTTTATGCCCGTCATCCACTTATACACTTCAATGATATCTCCCCTCATTCTACGCCTCTCCAGAGAGTGGAGATTTAAGGCTTCAAGTCTATCTTCATACGGGAGGTTCCTTACACAGTAAATCATTTTAGTCATTCTTCTCTGTATGTTCTCTAATGAGTCTATGTCCATCCTGTAGTAAGGGGACCAAAACTGAGCAGCATATCTAAATGAGGCCTCACTAGTGATGTATAGAGCTGTAAAATAACTTTTGGACTTCTGTTACTTATACTTCTTCAGATAAATCCAAGTAATCTGTTGGCCTTGTTGCGCACATTAAGGCACTGCTGTCTTAGCTTTAGATTTCTGCTTACCATGACTCCCAAGTCTTTTTCACATTCTGTATGACCAAGCTCTACTTCACCTAGATTATAGCTTCGAGGGTTATTTTCATTACCAAGGGCAAGTACCTTACACTTATCCACATTAAACTTCATCTGCCATTTTTCAGACCAAGACATTAATTTGTTCAAATCGTCCTGGAGTTCATTGATATCCTCCTCAGAGTGAATTATACGGCCTATCTTTGTATCATCAGCAAACTTACTCATGTCACTAGTAATCCCTTCATCAAGGTCATTAATGTAAATTATGAACAGTAGAGGCCCTAAAACTGATCCTTGTGGAACGCCACTAGTGACTAATCCCCATTCAGATTTCACTCCATTAATGGTAACTCTCTGCTTTCTATTGGTAAGCCATGGCTCAATCCATGCTAGAACTTTACCTCCTATACCATGAGCTGCCACTTTTCTTAAGAGTCTCTTGTGAGGTACTCTGTCGAAGGCTTTACTAAAATCCAAATAAACAATATCATATTCCTTATCACTGTCAACTGCCTCAAATGTTCTATTAAAGAACGTCAGTAAGTTTGTCAGGCAGGAACGACCTCTCGTGAATCCATGCTGAGATTCATTTATCAAGTTATGCTCTTCAAGGTGACTTCTGATAATGTCAGCTATAATTGATTTTAATAACTTGCCCACTATAGATGTCAGGCTTATTGGACGGTAATTTGAAGGAGTGGACTTACCCCCTGATTTGAATATAGGAACCACATTAGCCATCTTCCACAACTCTGGCACAACACTGGTAAGGATGGACGCATTGAATACACTCGTTAATGGCTGACTAAGCTCCATCTTGCATTCCTTAAGTACCCTTGAAAACAACTCATCGGGTCCCGGGGACTTATTTTGTTTCAGTTTGTCTATCTGTTTAATAACCATGTCCCTCGTGACAGTAATATTAGTTAACTTAAATTCATCAGGAACTAAATATTTGTTAATTACTGGAATCTCATTTACATCTTCCTGTGTAAAAACTGACAAAAAATAGTCATTAAATAAGGAACACATTTCCAGTTCATTATCCGTCAGCTGTCCATTCCCAGATTTCAGAGGTCCTACTTTTTCCTTCACCTTCGTCCTATACACTTGAAAGAACCCCTTTGGATTAGTCTTTGATTCATTAGCAACTCTAATTTCATAGTCACGTTTAGCCTTTCTAATCGCCCTTTTTACTTCTCTTTTAAGCTGAACATATTGGTCAGTAAGGTGTTAACTTCTCCTCTTCTGATGCGCCTATAAATTCCCCTTTTCTCCCCTAATAGATGCTTTAGCCTCCTGTTAACCCATTTGGGATCGTTATTATTAGACCTAAATTCTCTCTGGGGAATGTATATACTCTGGGCACTGTGTACATTATTAAGAAAACAATCATAAAAGCAGATCCCTTCATATTCATAAGTATGATTATTGTCAATAAAATCATTAGCTAGATAACCCCAATCAAGATTAGACAGATGTTCCCTAAGTCCATTATAATCGGCAGAACAAAAATCAGGGATTTTTACTATATTATCATTATTCTTGCATTCCCAATTAATGCTAAAAGTGATGGATTCGTGATCACTTGCGCCAAGCTCTTCAGTGATCTCCAGATTATTCACGAGTGTTTCCTTATTTGACAAGACTAGGTCTAGCAAATTATTACCCCTGGTAGGCTCAGTTACACTCTGTTTCAGAAAACAGTCCTGAACTGTTTCCATAAAGTCACTGGACTCTAGATTACCTGTCAAAGAATTCCAGTCAATTTGACTAAAGTTAAAGTCCCCTACTATGACTACGTTACTGTGTCCGGAAGCCCTAACAATTTCGTCCCAAAGAAGTCTCCCTCTATCGTGATCCAAGCCTGGAGGTCTGTATATTACACCTAGAATTAGTTTTTCTTGACCCTCCACGAACTCTACCCAAACAGACTCTGTTACTGCTCCATCAATATATCCATACTCATTATTAATCATTTCTAAACCCATACCTCTAACTAATCCTAGTTTAAAGTCCTAACAACCCCCTCAACTGAGTTAGCAAGAAAACCCACACCTGCCCTGGATAAGTGGACCCCATCCCTGGCATACATGTCATTTCGGCCATAGAAGTTGTCCCAGTTGTCAATGAATGGTACTGCATTATCCTTACAGTGTTTATCCAGCCAACAATTAATACCAATTGCTCTGGACAACCATTCATTACCAACACCTCTTCTTGGCAAAATGCCACATATAACAGGGCGCCCCCCCTTCTTCCTAATCATGTCTATAGCTGTCCTGAACTTTCTAACTAAATCCTCACTTCTACGCTTGCCTACATCATTGCCTCCAGCACTGAGGCAAATAATAGGATTGATCCCGTTACCGTTCATGATGTTGTCAAGCCGGCTAACAATGTCCTCCATCCCAGCCCCAGGAAAGCATACCCTTTGTCTCCTACTCCTGTCCTTCAAGCAGAATGCCCTATCCATGTATCTAACCTGGCTATCCCCAACAACAGTAAGAATACTTAGGAAGCTAGGAAGTCCTCTCTCAATGTGAACAAGGAAAATGATAATAACCAGCAACAATTAATACGTAAATCCAGAAAGGGCAATAAGTGGAGAGAGTAGATAATTGGGAAAGATAAATGAGACTAAATTTGTGCCTACACGACAGATCTTTCAACCACACAACCTACCCCCCCTAACCCTCCCTCTTTCACACACAAGCACACACACACAAGGGTAGACACTCACACACTCACACACACACACATACATACATACATAAACACTTACACACACACACACACACACACATACACACACACCACACACACACACCACACACACACACACACCACGCACACACACACCACACACACACACACACACACCACACACACACCCCACACACACACACACACACCACACACACACACCACACACACACCACACACACACACACCACACACACACACCACACATACCCCACCACACATACCCCACACACACACACACACCACACACACACACCACACACACACACCACACACACACCACACACACACACCACACACACACACACACGCACACACACACGCACATACACCCCCACACCCCCACACCCCCACACACCCTCCACCACTTGACACAAACACTTGACACAAACACGTCCCCCCTCTCCCCTAACCACCTCTCCCCCTTCCCTAACTACCTCACCTTAGCCACCTACCCCTCCCCCAAACCACCTAACCCATCCCCAAACCGTCTAACCCCCCCAACTACCTCCCTCCCTCCAATAACCATCCTCCCCCTCCCCCATAACCATCCATCCCCTCTCTCCCCCAAACCATCTAACCCCCTCCCCCAACTATCTCTACCCCTCCAATAACCATCCTCCCCCTCCCCCACAACCATCCATCCCCTCTCCTAACCATCTATTCCCCTCCCCCTAACCAGGATGAGGACAAAGGGCTCCAAGGACGAATCTGGGAGGGAGGAATGGGAGGTAGAGCTCAAAAAAAGGGAGGATGACTGGGGAAGGAAACTAGATGAGCTGGAAAGGAAGATGGAAGAGAGGTTAGCAGCAGAATGCAGAAGGTGGAAGCAACAGGCCACAGCAGCAGAAATCAAGATAGAGAGATTAGAAGAGGAGCTGAGACATCTGAAACAGCACAGAGACAAAGATATTACAGAAGTAGCATCGGCAATGGCTACATCAAACTCAGACAACAGGTCTGAAGGAAGCATGGAAACTAAACTGTATGCAGAGGTCCAGTCAAACCCACATGGGGCCAAAACAAAGACAGGGAGCACACTAGGACAGAATGAGAGGTTGGAAGACATTGAAGGAACTAGGACATGTGCAAGGACCTTACCAGATACCTGTGGGGGCCAGGAGCAGGTGAGCAGGAAGGATAAAACAAGAAGCATAGGGGCCATAACTAGGGAAGGGACTGAAGGAAGGAACACTCCACGGGAAGGAACTAAAACACATCAGAGGATGCAATGGGAGTCACAGTGGGAGGTGGAAAGGGAGAGATCCGTGTTTGTCTATGGGATAGACGAAGCTAAAGGGGAAACTTATGATGAAAGAAAGCAGGAGGAGGAAAAAGCGATTGAAGATATCATGAAGGTGATAGGCGAGGGGGACATGACCCAGGTGGCAAATTTTCGGAGAATTGGGTGGTTCACAAAGAAAAGGAATCGGCCTCTCAAAGTAATTTTCAAGGCAGAATCAACCCGAACCATGATCCTGCAGGAGAAAGCACGGCTGAGAGGCAAGCAGGAGTTCCGGAGTGTGTACCTCGATCGAGACAGAACACAGGACGAAAGGAAGACAATGAAAGAGAGAGTTCAAAAACGAAAGGAGAAATGGGAGGAAATGAAAAAGGAGAGCAGAATAACCCAGGATCAAATGGAAGGACAAGCGCACCCCCCAGAAACACCTGCAGAAGGACTCCAGCCACGACACCCCCAAGGCAACTGAACAATCCAAATCAACCATCACACACCGATCCCTCTGTTTCCACCCCCCGCACCACAGTTACAGTATTAGAACAGAAGTTGAAGGTTTGGTACACAAATGCAGATGGATTAACGAATAAACATGAGGAATGGCAAGAAAGAATCAATGAGAAGTCCCCAGACATCATAACAGTTACAGAAACAAAACTCATGGAGACAATAACAGATGCAATCTTCCCACCAGGATACCAGATCATGAGGAAAGATAGAAGGGGCAGGGGGGAGGTGGGGTTGCTCTGCTCGTAAAAAACAGATGGAAATTCGAGAAAATGGAAGGAATAGATGAGACGGGAGAAAGAGACTACATAGCAGGTCTGGGGAACACAAAGTGGTCATTGCAGTGATGTATAATCCACCACAGAACTGCATGAGGCCAAGAGAGGAATATGAAGAGAGCAACAGAGAAATGGTGGACACACTTGCTGAGGTGGCAAGAAGAGCTCACTCCAGCAGAGCAAAGTTGCTGGTTATGGGGGATTTCAACCACAGGGAGATTGACTGGGAAAACCTGGAGCCACATGGGGGTCCCGAAACATGGAGAGCCAGGATGTTGGACGTGGTGCTGGAAAACCTCATGCACCAACATGTTAAGGACACTACCAGAGTGAGAGGGGAGGATGAACCAGCAAGATTGGACCTTGTGTTCACCCTGGGCAGCTCAGATATTGAGGACATCAAGTATGAGAGTCCCCTAGGAGCTAGCGACCACGTGGTTCTGTGGTTTGAATACATAGTAGAGCTGCAAGTGGAGAGAATAACAGGAGTTGAATGGGAAAAACCTGACTATAAAAGAGGGGACTACATAGGGTTGAAGAACTTCCTGCGGGAGGTCCAGTGGGACAGAGAACTGGCAGGAAAGCCAGTAAATGAAATGATGGAATATGTAGCAACAAAATGCAAGGAGGCAGTGGAAAGGTTTATTCCCAAGGGCAACAGTAACAACGGGAAGACCTGAACGAGCCCCTGGTTTACCCGACGGTGTAAGGAGACAAAAACAAAGTGCAATAGAGAATGGAAAAAGTACAGAAGGCAGAGAACACACGAAAATAATGAGATAAGTCGCAGAGCCAGGAATGAGCACGCACAGGTAAGGAGGGAGGCCCAGCGACAGTATGAAAATGACATAGCATCGAGAATCAAGACTGACCCGAAACTGTTGTATAGCCACATCAGGAGGAAGACAACAGTCAAAAACCAGGTGATCAGATTAAGGACAGAAGGTGGAGAACTCACAAGAAATGATCAGGAGGTATGTGAGGAGCTGAACAGGAGATTTAAGGAAGTTTTTACAGTAGAGACAGGAAGGGCTGTGGGAAGACAGCACAGAAGGGAACATCAAGAGGGAATATACCAACAAGTGTTGGATGACATACGAACAACTGAGGAGGAGGTGAAGAAGCTCTTAAGTAACCTTGACACCTCAAAGGCGATGGGACCGGACAACATCTCCCCATGGGTCCTTAGAGAAGGAGCAGAGATGCTGTGCGTGCCTCTAACCACAATCTTCAACACATCCCTTGAAACTGGGCAACTACCTGAGAAATGGAAGACAGCTAATGTAGTCCCCATATTTAAGAAAGGAAACAGAAACGAGGCACTAAACTACAGACCTGTGTCTCTGACATGTATTGTGTGCAAAGTCATGGAGAAGATTATCAGGAGGAGAGTGGTCGAACACCTGGAAAGGAACAAGATTATAAATGAAAACCAGCATTGGTTCATGGAAGGCAAATCGTGTATCACAAACCTCCTGGAGTTTTATGACAAGGTAACAGAAGTAAGACACGAGAGAGAGGGGTGGGTAGATTGCGTTTTCTTAGACTGCAGGAAGGCCTTTGACACAGTTCCCCACAAGAGATTAGTGCAGAAGGTGGAGGATCAGGCGCATGTAAAAGGGAGGGCACTGCAATGGATAAGGGAATACCTGACAGGGAGGCAGCAACGAGTCATGGTACGTGAGGGAGAGTGACCTAGTAGCGATCAGTGAAGAGGCGGGGCCAGGAGCTCGGACTCGACCCCCGCAACCTCAACTAGGTGAGTACACACACACATATCCAGACTCACACATACACACCCCCCTCACCACCGACATCTCACTACTTCCCCTGATCCCTCCCCTCACTCGATCACCCTCCCCTCCCCCGTTCACCCTAAACCCTCCCCACCCCTCCCCACTCCTCTCCCACATAGCCACAGTTCCTCCACTACTTCCCCCTCCACACTCTGACATACACACTACTAACCTAAAGTACAGAACTACATAGGTTTCCCACTCTGAGGCAATCAGGATAAAACAAAAATGGGTTGTCAGAGAGCAACAAGAAAAACCAAGGGACAGGAGGAGAAAACTGCAAAGGAAGATTGGGCAGCAGAGCTCATAAAAAGGGATCATGAATGGGAAAAGAAACTTGAAGAACTTAGCATGAGAATGGAAGAGAGGATAGATATGGAAAGCAGGAAGTGGGAGGTGCATGTCAAAGCAGCAGAAGCTAGGATACAGAGTTTAGAAGAGGAATTGAAAAATCTGAAACAGCCTAAAGAACTAAAGAACATTTTGGAATTGACAACAGAGACTGCTACCTCAGCCACAAATAAGGGGACTGTTGGGAAAGAAGAGGCACAACTGCATGGAGAAACTCTATCAGAGGAGACTGTAGCAAATGAAAGAGCTAAGCTTTATGTGGAGGCCCTAACAGACAACAACAGAGCCCAAGGAAAGCCGAAAAGGGAAAATGACAGGCCACTGAGCCCAAGTACATTAGCCAGTGAAACTGATGAAAGGAAAGCTGCAGTGGAGGAAACCAAATTAAATGAGGGGATACACAGGGATATGCAGTGGGAGAATGAAAGGGTGAGGTCAGTCTTTGTGTTTGGGCTCCAGGAAGTTGAAGGGGAAACATATGAAGCAAGAAAACAAGGGAAAAAAAGCAATTGAAAGCATCATGAAAGCAATAGGAGAAGATGACATCACCCAGCTGGAAAATTTTCGGAGAATAGGGGGGTTTGTAAAAAAAAGAACCCAGCCAGTGAGAGTGACCTTCAAGGCAGAAGCGACTCGGACCAGGATCCTGCAGGAGAAAGCACGATTAAGGGACATGCCAGCATACAGAAAGGTGTATCTCGACCGCGACAGAACACAAGAAGAAAGGCAGAAACTGAGAGAGATGGTACAAAGGCGAAAGGAGGAAAGAGAGGGGGTGGAGAAGACAGACAGGAGATCCCAGACCCAGGAAGAAGATCAAATACAGCCTCCCTCACAACTTCCTATAGAAGCCTCCCAACCAGGTCAATCCCAGTACAACCAAACACTCTAAATCAAAACACCCATGCCACATCCAATGCCCCCACACACTACATTACAAACTCCACCCCCACAGCAACAACCCATAGTTCCTTACCAGGTCTCCCACTTCCCCAACCCCAATATACCTCCCAGACCACAGTCTTAGAAAAGAAGTTGAAGGTGTGGTATACAAATGCAGATGGAATAACAAACAAGTATGAGGAGTGGCACAAAAGAATCAAAGAGACATCCCCAGACATAATAGCACTCACAGAAACAAAACTCACCAGAATAATAACAGATTCAATCTTTCCATCTGGATATCAAATCCTCAGGAAAGACAGAGGGAGGAGAGGAGGAGGAGGAGTTGCACTGCTCATTAAAAACCAGTGGGGTTTTGAGAAAATGGAAGGAATGGATGGCACGGGCGAAAGGGACAACTTAGTAGGAACAATCCAGTCTGAGGGACATAAGGTGATAATTGCAGTAATGTACAACCCACCACAGAACTGCAGGAGGCCAAGAGAAGAATACGATGAGAGCAACAGAGCAATGATCGACACACTAGCCGAGGTGGCCAGGAGAGCACACATGGGAGGAGCAAAGTTACTAGTTATGGGTGATTTCAATCACAAGGAGATTGACTGGGAAAACCTGGAGCCCCATGGGGGTCCCGAAACATGGAGAGCCAAGATGATGGATGTGGTACTGGAAAACCTCATGCATCAACATGTTAGAGACACTACCAGAGAGAGAGGAGAGGATGAACCAGCAAGGCTGGACCTTGTATTCACCATGAGTAGTTCGGACATCGAGGGTATCATGTATGAAAGGCCCCTGGGAGCTGGTGATCATGTGGTTCTGTGCTTCGACTACATAGTTGAGCTCCAAGTGGAGAGAGTAGCAGGAATAGGCTGGGAAAACCAAACTACAAAAGGGGGAACTACTCAGGCATGAGGAACTTCCTTCAAGACATTCAGTGGGAGAGGGAACTGACAGGAAAACCAGTACAAGAAATGATGGACTATGTAGCAACAAAATGCAAGGAGGCAGAGGAGAGGTTTGTTCCCAAGGGAAACAGAAATAATGGGAAGAACAGAACGAGTCCTTGGTTCACCCAAAGGTGTAGGGAGGCAAAAACTAGGCGTACCAGAGAATGGAAAAGGTACAGAAGACAGAGAACTCAGGAAAATAAAGAAATCAGCCGAAGAGCCAGAAACGAATATGCACAGATAAGAAGGGAGGCTCAGAGACAATATGAAAATGACATAGCATCAAAAGTAAAGACTGACCCGAAGCTGTTGTACAGCCACATCAGGAGGAAAACAACAGTCAAGGACCAGGTAATCAGACTGAGGAAGGGTGATGGGGAATTCACAAGAAACGACCGAGAGGTTTGTCAGGAGCTCAACACAAGATTTAAAGAGGTATTTACAGTGGAAACCAGTAGGACTCCAGGAAATCAATGCTATTTTTGGTATATGTGACTGACATGATGGAAGGAATAGACTCAGTAGTGTCCGTGTTCGCAGATGATATGAAGTTAATGAGGAGAATTAAATCAGATGAGGATCAGGCAGGACTTCAAAGAGACCTAGGCAGACTGGAAACCTGGTAAAGCAACTGGCTTCTCGAATTTAACCCCGGGGCACAGAAGACCGCAGACGGATTATAGACTAGGTAGCCAAAGACTGCAAACTTCGTTCAAGGAGAAACATTTTGGGGTGAGTATAACACCGAGCACGTCTCCGGAAACACACATCAACCAGATAACTGCTGCAGCATATGGGCGCCTGGCAAACCTAAGAACAGCGTTCCGATACCTTAGTAAGGAATCGTTCAAGGCACTGTACATCGTGTACGTCAGGCCCATACTGGAATATGCAGCACCTGTTTGGAACCTACACTTGATCAAGCACGTCAAGAAATTAGAGAAAGTGCAAAGGTTTGCGACAAGGTTAGTTCGAGAGCTAAGGGAATGTCCTATGAAGAAAGGTTAAGGGAAATCGGACTGACGACACTGGAGGACAGGAGGGTTAGGGGAGACATGTTAACGACATTCAAAATACTGCGTGAAATATACAAGGTGAACAGAGACAGAATGTTCCAAAGAGGAGACACAGAAACGGGGTTACAATTGGAACCTGAAGACCCAGATGAGCCAAAGGGATGTTAGGAAGCATTTCTTCAGTCATAGAGTAATCAGGAAATGGAATAGCCTAGCAAGTGAGGTAGTGGAGGCAGAAACCACACATAGCTTTAAGATGAGGTATGATAAAGCTCATGGAGCAGAGAGAGGACCTAGTAGCAATCGGTGAAGAGGCGGGGCCAGGAGCTGAGTCTCGACCCCTGCAACCACAATTAGGTGAGTACACACACACACACAGAGTGTCAGAGTGGGCACTTGTGACCAGCGGGGTCCCACAGGGGTCAGTCCAAGGACCAGTGCTGTTTCTGGTATTTGTGAACGACATGACGGAAGGAATAGACTCCGAAGTGTCCCTGTTTGCAGATGACGTGAAGATGATGAGAAGAATTCATTCGATCGAAGACCAGTCAGAACCACAAAGGAATCTGGACAGGCTGCAGACCTGGTCCAGCAATTGGCTCCTGGAGTTCAACCCCACCAAGTGTAAAGTCATGAAGATTGGGGAAGGGCAAAGAAGACCGCAGAGGGTGTACAGTCTAGGGGGCCAGAGACTACAAACCTCACTCAAGGAAACAGATCTTGGGGTGAGTATAACACCAGCACATCTCCTGAAGCGCACATCAATCAAATAACTGCTGCAGCATATGGGCGCCTATCAAACCTCAGAACAGCATTCCGACATCTTAATAAGGAATCGTTCAGGACCCTGTACACCGTGTACGTTAGGCCCATATTGGAGTATGCGGCACCAGTTTAGAACTCACACCTAGCCAAGCACGTAAAGAAACTAGAGAAAGTGCAAAGGTTTGCAACAAGGCTAGTCTCAGAGCTAAGGGACTAGTCTTGTTGCAAGACGACACTGGAAGACAGGAGAGATAGGGGAGACATGATAACGACATACAAAGTACTTAGAGGAATTGACAAGGTGGACAAAGACAGGATGTTCCAGAGACTGGACACAGCAACAAGGGGACACAGTTGGAAGTTGAAGACACAGGGATGTTAGGAAGTATTTCTTCAGCCACAGAGTAGTCAGGAAGTGGCATAGTTTGGGA